>NW_027364374.1:0-245378 GCF_046119375.1 Phyllobates terribilis
AACATGATGTTTTTCAATGGCAAAAATCAATGAATATTGTAAATGCACAAACAGTAATTTCTCCGCATTGCAAGGTGCAATTCTGAAATTTTTTGCTTTTTCCTGCTCCTCTTAGCATGATAAAGAAGATTCAAAGAGAGTGAGATGCCAGCTCCTTTCATTCAGTCAGTAGCTTCAATCATTTCTGGACGTTTTTCAATGGCAAAAATCAATGAATATTGTAAATGCACAAACAGTAATTTCTCCGCATTGCAAGATGCAATTCTGAAATTTTTTGCTTTTTCCAGCTCCTCTTAGCATGATAAAGAAGATTCAAAGAGAGTGAGATGCCAGCTCCTTTCATTCAGTCAGTAGCTTCAGTCATTTCTGGACTTTTTCAATGGCAAAAATCAATGAATATTGTAAATGCACAAACAGTAATTTCTCCGCATTGCAAAGTGCAATTCTGAAATTTTTTGCTTTTTCCTGCTCCTCTTAGCATGATAAAGAAGATTCAAAGAGAGTGAGATGCCAGCTCCTTTCATTCAGTCAGTAGCTTCAATCATTTCTGGTATATGAATAACATGATGTTTTTCAATGGCAAAAATCAATGAATATTGTAAATGCACAAACAGTAATTTCTCCGCATTGCAAGTTGCAATTCTGAAATTTTTTGCTTTTTCCTGCTCCTCTTAGCATGATAAAGAAGATTCAAAGAGAGTGAGATTCCAGCTCCTTTCATTCAATCAGTAGCTTCAATCATTTCTGGACGTTTTTCAATGGCAAAAGTCAATGAATATTGTAAATGCACAAACAGTAATTTCTCCGCATTGCAAGGTGCAATTCTGAAATTTTTTGCTTTTTCCTGCTCCTCTTAGCATGATAAAGAAGATTCAAAGAGAGTGAGATGCCAGCTCCTTTCATTCAGTCAGTAGCTTCAATCATTTCTGGACGTTTTTCAATGGCAAAAATCAATGAATATTGTAAATGCACAAACAGTAATTTCTCCGCATTGCAAGATGCAATTCTGAAATTTTTTGCTTTTTCCTGCTCCTCTTAGCATGATAAAGAAGATTCAAAGAGAGTGAGATGCCAGCTCCTTTCATTCAGTCAGTAGCTTCAATCATTTCTGGACGTTTTTCAATGGCAAAAATCAATGAATATTGTAAATGCACAAACAGTAATTTCTCCGCATTGCAAGGTGCAATTCTGAAATTTTTTGCTTTTTCCTGCTCCTCTTAGCATGATAAAGAAGATTCAAAGAGAGTGAGATGCCAGCTCCTTTCATTCAGTCAGTAGCTTCAATCATTTCTGGTATATGAATAACATGATGTTTTTCAATGGCAAAAATCAATGAATATTGTAAATGCACAAACAGTAATTTCTCCGCATTGCAAGGTGCAATTCTGAAATTTTTTGCTTTTTCCTGCTCCTCTTAGCATGATAAAGAAGATTCAAAGAGAGTGAGATGCCAGCTCCTTTCATTCAGTCAGTAGCTTCAATCATTTCTGGACGTTTTTCAATGGCAAAAATCAATGAATATTGTAAATGCACAAACTGTAATTTCTCCGCATTGCAAGGTGCAATTCTGAAATTTTTTGCTTTTTCCTGCTCCTCTTAGCATGATAAAGAAGATTCAAAGAGAGTGAGATGCCAGCTCCTTTCATTCAGTCAGTAGCTTCAGTCATTTCTGGACGTTTTTCAATGGCAAAAATCAATGAATATTGTAAATGCACAAACAGTAATTTCTCCGCATTGCAAGGTGCAATTCTGAAATTTTTTGCTTTTTCCTGCTCCTCTTAGCATGGTAAAGAAGATTCAAAGAGAGTGAGATGCCAGCTCCTTTCATTCAGTCAGTAGCTTCAATCATTTCTGGTATATGAATAACATGATGTTTTTCAATGGCAAAAATCAATGAATATTGTAAATGCACAAACAGTAATTTCTCCGCATTGCAAGGTGCAATTCTGAAATTTTTTGCTTTTTCCTGCTCCTCTTAGCATGATAAAGAAGATTCAAAGAGAGTGAGATGCCAGCTCCTTTCATTCAGTCAGTAGCTTCAATCATTTCTGGACGTTTTTCAATGGCAAAAATCAATGAATATTGTAAATGCACAAACAGTAATTTCTCCACATTGCAAGGTGCAATTCTGAAATTTTTTGCTTTTTCCTGCTCCTCTTAGCATGATAAAGAAGATTCAAAGAGAGTGAGATGCCAGCTCCTTTCATTCAGTCAGTAGCTTCAATCATTTCTGGTATATGAATAACATGATGTTTTTCAATGGCAAAAATCAATGAATATTGTAAATGCACAAACAGTAATTTCTCCGCATTGCAAGTTGCAATTCTGAAATTTTTTGCTTTTTCCTGCTCCTCTTAGCATGATAAAGAAGATTCAAAGAGAGTGAGAATCCAGCTCCTTTCATTCAGTCAGTAGCTTCAATCATTTCTGGACGTTTTTCAATGGCAAAAATCAATGAATATTGTAAATGCACAAACAGTAATTTCTCCGCATTGCAAGGTGCAATTCTGAAATTTTTTGCTTTTTCCTGCTCCTCTTAGCATGATAAAGAAGATTCAAAGAGAGTGAGATGCCAGCTCCTTTCATTCAGTCAGTAGCTTCAATCATTTCTGGACGTTTTTCAATGGCAAAAATCAATGAATATTGTAAATGCACAAACAGTAATTTCTCCGCATTGCAAGATGCAATTCTGAAATTTTTTGCTTTTTCCTGCTCCTCTTAGCATGATAAAGAAGATTCAAAGAGAGTGAGATGCCAGCTCCTTTCATTCAGTCAGCAGCTTCAATCATTTCTGGACGTTTTTCAATGGCAAAAATCAATGAATATTGTAAATGCACAAACAGTAATTTCTCCGCATTGCAAGGTGCAATTCTGAAATTTTTTGCTTTTTCCTGCTCCTCTTAGCATGATAAAGAAGATTCAAAGAGAGTGAGATGCCAGCTCCTTTCATTCAGTCAGTAGCTTCAAACATTTCTGGTATATGAATAACATGATGTTTTTCAATGGCAAAAATCAATGAATATTGTAAATGCACAAACAGTAATTTCTCCGCATTGCAAGATGCAATTCTGAAATTTTTTGCTTTTTCCTGCTCCTCTTAGCATGATAAAGAAGATTCAAAGAGAGTGAGATGCCAGCTCCTTTCATTCAGTCAGCAGCTTCAATCATTTCTGGACGTTTTTCAATGGCAAAAATCAATGAATATTGTAAATGCACAAACAGTAATTTCTCCGCATTGCAAGGTGCAATTCTGAAATTTTTTGCTTTTTCCTGCTCCTCTTAGCATGATAAAGAAGATTCAAAGAGAGTGAGATGCCAGCTCCTTTCATTCAGTCAGTAGCTTCAAACATTTCTGGTATATGAATAACATGATGTTTTTCAATGGCAAAAATCAATGAATATTGTAAATGCACAAACAGTAATTTCTCCGCATTGCAAGGTGCAATTCTGAAATTTTTTGCTTTTTCCTGCTCCTCTTAGCATGATAAAGAAGATTCAAAGAGAGTGAGATGCCAGCTCCTTTCATTCAGTCAGTAGCTTCAATCATTTCTGGACGTTTTTCAATGGCAAAAATCAATGAATATTGTAAATGCACAAACAGTAATTTCTCCGCATTGCAAGGTGCAATTCTGAAATTTTTTGCTTTTTCCTGCTCCTCTTAGCATGATAAAGAAGATTCAAAGAGAGTGAGATGCCAGCTTCTTTCATTCAGTCAGTAGCTTCAAACATTTCTGGGATATGAATAACATGATGTTTTTCAATGGCAAAAATTAATGAATATTGTAAATGCACAAACAGTAATTTCTCCGCATTGCAAGGTGCAATTCTGAAATTTTTTGCTTTTTCCTGCTCCTCTTAGCATGATAAAGAAGATTCAAAGAGAGTGAGATGCCAGCTCCTTTCATTCAGTCAGTAGCTTCAATCATTTCTGGACGTTTTTCAATGGCAAAAATCAATGAATATTGTAAATGCACAAACAGTAATTTCTCCGCATTGCAAGGTGCAATTCTGAAATTTTTTGCTTTTTCCTGCTCCTCTTAGCATGATAAAGAAGATTCAAAGAGAGTGAGATGCCAGCTCCTTTCATTCAGTCAGTAGCTTCAATCATTTCTGGATGTTTTTCAATGGCAAAAATCAATGAATATTGTAAATGCACAAACAGTAATTTCTCCGCATTGCAAGGTGCAATTCTGAAATTTTTTGCTTTTTCCTGCTCCTCTTAGCATGATAAAGAAGATTCAAAGAGAGTGAGATGCCAGCTCCTTTCATTCAGTCAGTAGCTTCAATCATTTCTGGTATATGAATAACATGATGTTTTTCAATGGCAAAAATCAATGAATATTGTAAATGCACAAACAGTAATTTCTCCGCATTGCAAGTTGCAATTCTGAAATTTTTTGCTTTTTCCTGCTCCTCTTAGCATGATAAAGAAGATTCAAAGAGAGTGAGATTCCAGCTCCTTTCATTCAGTCAGTAGCTTCAATCATTTCTGGACGTTTTTCAATGGCAAAAGTCAATGAATATTGTAAATGCACAAACAGTAATTTCTCCGCATTGCAAGGTGCAATTCTGAAATTTTTTGCTTTTTCCTGCTCCTCTTAGCATGATAAAGAAGATTCAAAGAGAGTGAGATGCCAGCTCCTTTCATTCAGTCAGTAGCTTCAATCATTTCTGGACGTTTTTCAATGGCAAAAATCAATGAATATTGTAAATGCACAAACAGTAATTTCTCCGCATTGCAAGATGCAATTCTGAAATTTTTTGCTTTTTCCTGCTCCTCTTAGCATGATAAAGAAGATTCAAAGAGAGTGAGATGCCAGCTCCTTTCATTCAGTCAGTAGCTTCAATCATTTCTGGACGTTTTTCAATGGCAAAAATCAATGAATATTGTAAATGCACAAACAGTAATTTCTCCGCATTGCAAGGTGCAATTCTGAAATTTTTTGCTTTTTCCTGCTCCTCTTAGCATGATAAAGAAGATTCAAAGAGAGTGAGATGCCAGCTCCTTTCATTCAGTCAGTAGCTTCAATCATTTCTGGTATATGAATAACATGATGTTTTTCAATGGCAAAAATCAATGAATATTGTAAATGCACAAACAGTAATTTCTCCGCATTGCAAGGTGCAATTCTGAAATTTTTTGCTTTTTCCTGCTCCTCTTAGCATGATAAAGAAGATTCAAAGAGAGTGAGATGCCAGCTCCTTTCATTCAGTCAGTAGCTTCAATCATTTCTGGACGTTTTTCAATGGCAAAAATCAATGAATATTGTAAATGCACAAACTGTAATTTCTCCGCATTGCAAGGTGCAATTCTGAAATTTTTTGCTTTTTCCTGCTCCTCTTAGCATGATAAAGAAGATTCAAAGAGAGTGAGATGCCAGCTCCTTTCATTCAGTCAGTAGCTTCAGTCATTTCTGGACGTTTTTCAATGGCAAAAATCAATGAATATTGTAAATGCACAAACAGTAATTTCTCCGCATTGCAAGGTGCAATTCTGAAATTTTTTGCTTTTTCCTGCTCCTCTTAGCATGGTAAAGAAGATTCAAAGAGAGTGAGATGCCAGCTCCTTTCATTCAGTCAGTAGCTTCAATCATTTCTGGTATATGAATAACATGATGTTTTTCAATGGCAAAAATCAATGAATATTGTAAATGCACAAACAGTAATTTCTCCGCATTGCAAGGTGCAATTCTGAAATTTTTTGCTTTTTCCTGCTCCTCTTAGCATGATAAAGAAGATTCAAAGAGAGTGAGATGCCAGCTCCTTTCATTCAGTCAGTAGCTTCAATCATTTCTGGACGTTTTTCAATGGCAAAAATCAATGAATATTGTAAATGCACAAACAGTAATTTCTCCGCATTGTAAGGTGCAATTCTGAAATTTTTTGCTTTTTCCTGCTCCTCTTAGCATGATAAAGAAGATTCAAAGAGAGTGAGATGCCAGCTCCTTTCATTCAGTCAGTAGCTTCAATCATTTCTGGTATATGAATAACATGATGTTTTTCAATGGCAAAAATCAATGAATATTGTAAATGCACAAACAGTAATTTCTCCGCATTGCAAGTTGCAATTCTGAAATTTTTTGCTTTTTCCTGCTCCTCTTAGCATGATAAAGAAGATTCAAAGAGAGTGAGATTCCAGCTCCTTTCATTCAGTCAGTAGCTTCAATCATTTCTGGACGTTTTTCAATGGCAAAAATCAATGAATATTGTAAATGCACAAACAGTAATTTCTCCGCATTGCAAGGTGCAATTCCGAAATTTTTTGCTTTTTCCTGCTCCTCTTAGCATGATAAAGAAGATTCAAAGAGAGTGAGATGCCAGCTCCTTTCATTCAGTCAGTAGCTTCAATCATTTCTGGACGTTTTTCAATGGCAAAAATCAATGAATATTGTAAATGCACAAACAGTAATTTCTCCGCATTGCAAGATGCAATTCTGAAATTTTTTGCTTTTTCCTGCTCCTCTTAGCATGATAAAGAAGATTCAAAGAGAGTGAGATGCCAGCTCCTTTCATTCAGTCAGCAGCTTCAATCATTTCTGGACGTTTTTCAATGGCAAAAATCAATGAATATTGTAAATGCACAAACAGTAATTTCTCCGCATTGCAAGGTGCAATTCTGAAATTTTTTGCTTTTTCCTGCTCCTCTTAGCATGATAAAGAAGATTCAAAGAGAGTGAGATGCCAGCTCCTTTCATTCAGTCAGTAGCTTCAATCATTTCTGGTATATGAATAACATGATGTTTTTCAATGGCAAAAATCAATGAATATTGTAAATGCACAAACAGTAATTTCTCCGCATTGCAAGGTGCAATTCTGAAATTTTTTGCTTTTTCCTGCTCCTCTTAGCATGATAAAGAAGATTCAAAGAGAGTGAGATGCCAGCTCCTTTCATTCAGTCAGTAGCTTCAATCATTTCCGGACGTTTTTCAATGGCAAAAATCAATGAATATTGTAAATGCACAAACTGTAATTTCTCCGCATTGCAAGGTGCAATTCTGAAATTTTTTGCTTTTTCCTGCTCCTCTTAGCATGATAAAGAAGATTCAAAGAGAGTGAGATGCCAGCTCCTTTCATTCAGTCAGTAGCTTCAGTCATTTCTGGACGTTTTTCAATGGCAAAAATCAATGAATATTGTAAATGCACAAACAGTAATTTCTCCGCATTGCAAGGTGCAATTCTGAAATTTTTTGCTTTTTCCTGCTCCTCTTAGCATGATAAAGAAGATTCAAAGAGAGTGAGATGCCAGCTCCTTTCATTCAGTCAGTAGCTTCAAACATTTCTGGTATAAACATTTCTGGACGTTTTTCAATGGCAAAAATCAATGAATATTGTAAAAGCACAAACAGTAATATCTCCACATTGCAAGGTGCAATTCTGAAATTTTTTGCTTTTTCCTGCTAATCCTAGCATGATAAAGAAGATTCAAATAGAGTGAGATGCCAGCTCCTTTCATTCAGTCAGTAGCTTCAAACATTTCTGGACGTTTTTCAATGGCAAAATTCAATGAATATTGTAAATGCACAAACAGTAATATCTCCACATTGCCAGGTGCAATTCTGAAATTTTTTGCTTTTTCCTGCTAATCCTAGCATGATAAAGAAGATTCAAAGAGAGTGAGATGCCAGCTCCTTTCATTCAGTCAGTAGCTTCAATCATTTCTGGACGTTTTTCAATGGCAAAAATCAATGAATATTGTAAATGCACAAACAGTAATTTCTCCGCATTGCAAGGTGCAATTCTGAAATTTTTTGCTTTTTCCTGCTCCTCTTAGCATGATAAAGAAGATTCAAAGAGAGTGAGATGCCAGCTCCTTTCATTCAGTCAGTAGCTTCAATCATTTCTGGACGTTTTTCAATGGCAAAAATCAATGAATATTGTAAATGCACAAACAGTAATTTCTCCGCATTGCAAGGTGCAATTCTGAAATTTTTTGCTTTTTCCTGCTCCTCTTAGCATGATAAAGAAGATTCAAAGAGAGTGAGATGCCAGCTCCTTTCATTCAGTCAGTAGCTTCAATCATTTCTGGTATATGAATAACATGATGTTTTTCAATGGCAAAAATCAATGAATATTGTAAATGCACAAACAGTAATTTCTCCGCATTGCAAGGTGCAATTCTGAAATTTTTTGCTTTTTCCTGCTCCTCTTAGCATGATAAAGAAGATTCAAAGAGAGTGAGATGCCAGCTCCTTTCATTCAGTCAGTAGCTTCAATCATTTCTGGACGTTTTTCAATGGCAAAAATCAATGAATATTGTAAATGCACAAACAGTAATTTCTCCGCATTGCAAGATGCAATTCTGAAATTTTTTGGTTTTTCCTGCTCCTCTTAGCATGATAAAGAAGATTCAAAGAGAGTGAGATGCCAGCTCCTTTCATTCAGTCAGTAGCTTCAGTCATTTCTGGACGTTTTTCAATGGCAAAAATCAATGAATATTGTAAATGCACAAACAGTAATTTCTCTGCATTGCAAGGTGCAATTCTGAAATTTTTTGCTTTTTCCTGCTCCTCTTAGCATGATAAAGAAGATTCAAAGAGAGTGAGATGCCAGCTCCTTTCTTTCAGTCAGTAGCTTCAAACATTTCTGGTATAAACATTTCTGGACGTTTTTCAATGGCAAAAATCAATGAATATTGTAAATGCACAAACAGTAATATCTCCACATTGCAAGGTGCAATGCTGAAATTTTTTGCTTTTTCCTGCTAATCCTAGCATGATAAAGAAGATTCAAATAGAGTGAGATGCCAGCTCCTTTCATTCAGTCAGTAGCTTCAAACATTTCTGGACGTTTTTCATTGGCAAAAATCAATGAATATTGTAAATGCACAAACAGTAATATCTCCACATTGCAAGGTGCAATTCTGAAATTTTTTGCTTTTTCCTGCTAATCCTAGCATGATAAAGAAGATTCAAAGAGAGTGAGATGTCAGCTCCTTTCATTCAGTCAGTAGCTTCAAACATTTCTGGTATATGAATAACATGATGTTTTTCAATGGCAAAAATCAATGAATATTGTAAATGCACAAACAGTAATATCTCCACATTGCAAGGTGCAATTCTGAAATTTTTTGCTTTTTCCTGCTAATCCTAGCATGATAAAGAAGATTCAAAGAGAGTGAGATGCCAGCTCCTTTCATTCAGTCAGTAGCTTCAAACATTTCTGGACGTTTTTCAATGGCAAAAATCAATGAATATTGTAAATGCACAAACAGTAATATCTCCACATTGCAAGGTGCAATTCTGAAATTTTTTGCTTTTTCCTGCTACTCCTAGCATGATAAAGAAGATTCAAAGAGAGTGAGATGCCAGCTCCTTTCATTCAGTCAGTAGCTTCAATCATTTCTGGACGTTTTTCAATGGCAAAAATCAATGAATATTGTAAATGCACAAACAGTAATTTCTCCGCATTGCAAGGTGCAATTCTGAATTTTTTTGCTTTTTCCTGCTCCTCTTAGCATGGTAAAGAAGATTCAAAGAGAGTGAGATGCCAGCTCCTTTCATTCAGTCAGTAGCTTCAGTCATTTCTGGACGTTTTTCAATGGCAAAAATCAATGAATATTGTAAATGCACAAAAAGTAATTTCTCCGCATTGCAAGGTGCAATTCTGAAATTTTTTGCTTTTTCCTGCTCCTCTTAGCATGATAAAGAAGATTCAAAGAGAGTGAGATGCCAGCTCCTTTCATTCAGTCAGTAGCTTCAAACATTTCTGGTATAAACATTTCTGGACGTTTTTCAATGGCAAAAATCAATGAATATTGTAAATGCACAAACAGTAATATCTCCACATTGCAAGGTGCAATTCTGAAATTTTTTGCTTTTTCCTGCTAATCCTAGCATGATAAAGAAGATTCAAATAGAGTGAGATGCCAGCTCCTTTCATTCAGTCAGTAGCTTCAAACATTTCTGGACGTTTTTCAATGGCAAAATTCAATGAATATTGTAAATGCACAAACAGTAATATCTCCACATTGCAAGGTGCAATTCTGAAATTTTTTGCTTTTTCCTGCTCCTCTTAGCATGATAAAGAAGATTCAAAGAGAGTGAGATGCCAGCTCCTTTCATTCAGTCAGTAGCTTCAATCATTTCTGGTATATGAATAACATGATGTTTTTCAATGGCAAAAATCAATGAATATTGTAAATGCACAAACAGTAATTTCTCCGCATTGCAAGGTGCAATTCTGAAATTTTTTGCTTTTTCCTGCTCCTCTTAGCATGATAAAGAAGATTCAAAGAGAGTGAGATGCCAGCTCCTTTCATTCAGTCAGTAGCTTCAATCATTTCCGGACGTTTTTCAATGGCAAAAATCAATGAATATTGTAAATGCACAAACTGTAATTTCTCCGCATTGCAAGGTGCAATTCTGAAATTTTTTGCTTTTTCCTGCTCCTCTTAGCATGATAAAGAAGATTCAAAGAGAGTGAGATGCCAGCTCCTTTCATTCAGTCAGTAGCTTCAGTCATTTCTGGACGTTTTTCAATGGCAAAAATCAATGAATATTGTAAATGCACAAACAGTAATTTCTCCGCATTGCAAGGTGCAATTCTGAAATTTTTTGCTTTTTCCTGCTCCTCTTAGCATGATAAAGAAGATTCAAAGAGAGTGAGATGCCAGCTCCTTTCATTCAGTCAGTAGCTTCAAACATTTCTGGTATAAACATTTCTGGACGTTTTTCAATGGCAAAAATCAATGAATATTGTAAAAGCACAAACAGTAATATCTCCACATTGCAAGGTGCAATTCTGAAATTTTTTGCTTTTTCCTGCTAATCCTAGCATGATAAAGAAGATTCAAATAGAGTGAGATGCCAGCTCCTTTCATTCAGTCAGTAGCTTCAAACATTTCTGGACGTTTTTCAATGGCAAAATTCAATGAATATTGTAAATGCACAAAAAGTAATATCTCCACATTGCCAGGTGCAATTCTGAAATTTTTTGCTTTTTCCTGCTAATCCTAGCATGATAAAGAAGATTCAAAGAGAGTGAGATGCCAGCTCCTTTCATTCAGTCAGTAGCTTCAATCATTTCTGGACGTTTTTCAATGGCAAAAATCAATGAATATTGTAAATGCACAAACAGTAATTTCTCCGCATTGCAAGGTGCAATTCTGAAATTTTTTGCTTTTTCCTGCTCCTCTTAGCATGATAAAGAAGATTCAAAGAGAGTGAGATGCCAGCTCCTTTCATTCAGTCAGTAGCTTCAATCATTTCTGGACGTTTTTCAATGGCAAAAATCAATGAATATTGTAAATGCACAAACAGTAATTTCTCCGCATTGCAAGGTGCAATTCTGAAATTTTTTGCTTTTTCCTGCTCCTCTTAGCATGATAAAGAAGATTCAAAGAGAGTGAGATGCCAGCTCCTTTCATTCAGTCAGTAGCTTCAATCATTTCTGGTATATGAATAACATGATGTTTTTCAATGGCAAAAATCAATGAATATTGTAAATGCACAAACAGTAATTTCTCCGCATTGCAAGGTGCAATTCTGAAATTTTTTGCTTTTTCCTGCTCCTCTTAGCATGATAAAGAAGATTCAAAGAGAGTGAGATGCCAGCTCCTTTCATTCAGTCAGTAGCTTCAATCATTTCTGGACGTTTTTCAATGGCAAAAATCAATGAATATTGTAAATGCACAAACAGTAATTTCTCCGCATTGCAAGATGCAATTCTGAAATTTTTTGGTTTTTCCTGCTCCTCTTAGCATGATAAAGAAGATTCAAAGAGAGTGAGATGCCAGCTCCTTTCATTCAGTCAGTAGCTTCAGTCATTTCTGGACGTTTTTCAATGGCAAAAATCAATGAATATTGTAAATGCACAAACAGTAATTTCTCCGCATTGCAAGGTGCAATTCTGAAATTTTTTGCTTTTTCCTGCTCCTCTTAGCATGATAAAGAAGATTCAAAGAGAGTGAGATGCCAGCTCCTTTCTTTCAGTCAGTAGCTTCAAACATTTCTGGTATAAACATTTCTGGACGTTTTTCAATGGCAAAAATCAATGAATATTGTAAATGCACAAACAGTAATATCTCCACATTGCAAGGTGCAATGCTGAAATTTTTTGCTTTTTCCTGCTAATCCTAGCATGATAAAGAAGATTCAAATAGAGTGAGATGCCAGCTCCTTTCATTCAGTCAGTAGCTTCAAACATTTCTGGACGTTTTTCATTGGCAAAAATCAATGAATATTGTAAATGCACAAACAGTAATATCTCCACATTGCAAGGTGCAATTCTGAAATTTTTTGCTTTTTCCTGCTAATCCTAGCATGATAAAGAAGATTCAAAGAGAGTGAGATGTCAGCTCCTTTCATTCAGTCAGTAGCTTCAATCATTTCTGGACGTTTTTCAATGGCAAAAATCAATGAATATTGTAAATGCACAAACAGTAATTTCTCCGCATTGCAAGGTGCAATTCTGAATTTTTTTGCTTTTTCCTGCTCCTCTTAGCATGGTAAAGAAGATTCAAAGAGAGTGAGATGCCAGCTCCTTTCATTCAGTCAGTAGCTTCAGTCATTTCTGGACGTTTTTCAATGGCAAAAATCAATGAATATTGTAAATGCACAAAAAGTAATTTCTCCGCATTGCAAGGTGCAATTCTGAAATTTTTTGCTTTTTCCTGCTCCTCTTAGCATGATAAAGAAGATTCAAAGAGAGTGAGATGCCAGCTCCTTTCATTCAGTCAGTAGCTTCAAACATTTCTGGTATAAACATTTCTGGACGTTTTTCAATGGCAAAAATCAATGAATATTGTAAATGCACAAACAGTAATATCTCCACATTGCAAGGTGCAATTCTGAAATTTTTTGCTTTTTCCTGCTAATCCTAGCATGATAAAGAAGATTCAAATAGAGTGAGATGCCAGCTCCTTTCATTCAGTCAGTAGCTTCAAACATTTCTGGACGTTTTTCAATGGCAAAATTCAATGAATATTGTAAATGCACAAACAGTAATATCTCCACATTGCAAGGTGCAATTCTGAAATTTTTTGCTTTTTCCTGCTCCTCTTAGCATGATAAAGAAGATTCAAAGAGAGTGAGATGCCAGCTCCTTTCATTCAGTCAGTAGCTTCAATCATTTCTGGATGTTTTTCAATGGCAAAAATCAATGAATATTGTAAATGCACAAACAGTAATTTCTCCGCATTGCAAGGTGCAATTCTGAAATTTTTTGCTTTTTCCTGCTCCTCTTAGCATGATAAAGAAGATTCAAAGAGAGTGAGATGCCAGCTCCTTTCATTCAGTCAGTAGCTTCAATCATTTCTGGTATATGAATAACATGATGTTTTTCAATGGCAAAAATCAATGAATATTGTAAATGCACAAACAGTAATTTCTCCGCATTGCAAGGTGCAATTCTGAAATTTTTTGCTTTTTCCTGCTCCTCTTAGCATGATAAAGAAGATTCAAAGAGAGTGAGATGCCAGCTCCTTTCATTCAGTCAGTAGCTTCAATCATTTCTGGACGTTTTTCAATGGCAAAAATCAATGAATATTGTAAATGCACAAACAGTAATTTCTCCGCATTGCAAGATGCAATTCTGAAATTTTTTGCTTTTTCCAGCTCCTCTTAGCATGATAAAGAAGATTCAAAGAGAGTGAGATGCCAGCTCCTTTCATTCAGTCAGTAGCTTCAGTCATTTCTGGACTTTTTCAATGGCAAAAATCAATGAATATTGTAAATGCACAAACAGTAATTTCTCCGCATTGCAAAGTGCAATTCTGAAATTTTTTGCTTTTTCCTGCTCCTCTTAGCATGATAAAGAAGATTCAAAGAGAGTGAGATGCCAGCTCCTTTCATTCAGTCAGTAGCTTCAAACATTTCTGGTATAAACATTTCTGGATGTTTTTCAATGGCAAAAATCAATGAATATTGTAAATGCACAAACAGTAATATCTCCACATTGCAAGGTGCAATTCTGAAATTTTTTGCTTTTTCCTGCTACTCCTAGCATGATAAAGAAGATTCAAAGAGAGTGAGATGCCAGCTCCTTTCATTCAGTCAGTAGCTTCAAACATTTCTGGACGTTTTTCAATGGCAAAATTCAATGAATATTGTAAATGCACAAACAGTAATATCTCCACATTGCAAGGTGCAATTCTGAAATTTTTTGCTTTTTCCTGCTAATCCTAGCATGATAAAGAAGATTCAAAGAGAGTGAGATGCCAGCTCCTTTCATTCAGTCAGTAGCTTCAAACATTTCTGGACGTTTTTCAATGGCAAAAATCAATGAATATTGTAAATGCACAAACAGTAATTTCTCCGCATTGCAAGGTGCAATTCTGAAATTTTTTGCTTTTTCCTGCTCCTCTTAGCATGATAAAGAAGATTCAAAGAGAGTGAGATGCCAGCTCCTTTCATTCAGTCAGTAGCTTCAATCATTTCTGGTATATGAATAACATGATGTTTTTCAATGGCAAAAATCAATGAATATTGTAAATGCACAAACAGTAATTTCTCCGCATTGCAAAGTGCAATTCTGAAATTTTTTGCTTTTTCCTGCTCCTCTTAGCATGATAAAGAAGATTCAAAGAGAGTGAGATGCCAGCTCCTTTCATTCAGTCAGTAGCTTCAATCATTTCTGGACGTTTTTCAATGGCAAAAATCAATGAATATTGTAAATGCACAAACAGTAATTTCTCCGCATTGCAAGGTGCAATTCTGAAATTTTTTGCTTTTTCCTGCTCCTCTTAGCATGATAAACAAGATTCAAAGAGAGTGAGATGCCAGCTCCTTTCATTCAGTCAGTAGCTTCAATCATTTCTGGACGTTTTTCAATGGCAAAAATCAATGAATATTGTAAATGCACAAACAGTAATTTCTCCGCATTGCAAGGTGCAATTCTGAAATTTTTTGCTTTTTCCTGCTCCTCTTAGCATGATAAAGAAGATTCAAAGAGAGTGAGATGCCAGCTCCTTTCATTCAGTCAGTAGCTTCAAACATTTCTGGTATATGAATAACATGATGTTTTTCAATGGCAAAAATCAATGAATATGGTAAATGCACAAACAGTAATTTCTCCGCATTGCAAGGTGCAAGTCTGAAATTTTTTGCTTTTTCCTGCTCCTCTTAGCATGATAAAGAAGATTCAAAGAGAGTGAGATGCCAGCTACTTTCATTCAGTCAGTAGCTTCAATCATTTCTGGACGTTTTTCAATGGTAAAAATCAATGAATATTGTAAATGCACAAACAGTAATTTCTCCACATTGCAAGGTGCAATTCTGAAATTTTTTGCTTTTTCCTGCTCCTCTTAGCATGATAAAGAAGATTCAAAGAGAGTGAGATGCCAGCTCCTTTCATTCAGTCAGTAGCTTCAAACATTTCTGGTATATGAATAACATGATGTTTTTCAATGGCAAAAATCAATGAATATTGTAAATGCACAAACAGTAATTTCTCTGGATTGCAAGGTGCAATTCTGAAATTTTTTGCTTTTTCCTGCTCCTCTTAGCATGATAAAGAAGATTCAAAGAGAGTGAGATGCCAGCTACTTTCATTCAGTCAGTAGCTTCAATCATTTCTGGACGTTTTTCAATGGTAAAAATCAATGAATATTGTAAATGCACAAACAGTAATTTCTCCACATTGCAAGGTGCAATTCTGAAATTTTTTGCTTTTTCCTGCTCCTCTTAGCATGATAAAGAAGATTCAAAGAGAGTGAGATGCCAGCTCCTTTCATTCAGTCAGTAGCTTCAAACATTTCTGGTATATGAATAACATGATGTTTTTCAATGGCAAAAATCAATGAATATTGTAAATGCACAAACAGTAATTTCTCCGCATTGCAAGGTGCAATTCTGAAATTTTTTGCTTTTTCCTGCTCCACTTAGCAAGATAAAGAAGATTCAAAGAGAGTGAGATGCCAGCTCCTTTCATTCAGTCAGTAGCTTCAATCATTTCTGGACGTTTTTCAATGGCAAAAATCAATGAATATTGTAAATGCACAAACAGTAATTTCTCCGCATTGCAAGGTGCAATTCTGAAATTTTTTGCTTTTTCCTGCTCCTCTTAGCATGACAAAGAAGATTCAAAGAGAGTAAGATGCCAGCTCCTTTCATTCAGTCAGTAGCTTCTATCATTTCTGGTATATGAATAACATGATGTTTTTCAATGGCAAAAATCAATGAATATTGTAAATGCACAAACAGTAATTTCTCCGCATTGCAAGGTGCAATTCTGAAATTTTTTGCTTTTTCCTGCTCCTCTTAGCATGATAAAGAAGATTCAAAGAGAGTGAGATGCCAGCTCCTTTCATTCAGTCAGTAGCTTCAATCATTTCTGGACGTTTTTCAATGGCAAAAATCAATGAATATTGTAAATGCACAAACAGTAATTTCTCCGCATTGCAAGGTGCAATTCTGAAATTTTTTGCTTTTTCCTGCTCCTCTTAGCATGATAAAGAAGATTCAAAGAGAGTGAGATGCCAGCTCCTTTCATTCAGTCAGTAGCTTCAATCATTTCTGGATGTTTTTCAATGGCAAAAATCAATGAATATTGTAAATGCACAAACTGTAATTTCTCCGCATTGCAAGGTGCAATTCTGAAATTTTTTGCTTTTTCCTGCTCCTCTTAGCATGATAAAGAAGATTCAAAGAGAGTGAGATGCCAGCTCCTTTCATTCAGTCAGTAGCTTCAATCATTTCTGGACGTTTTTCAATGGCAAAAATCAATGAATATTGTAAATGCACAAACAGTAATTTCTCCGCATTGCAAGGTGCAATTCTGAAATTTTTTGCTTTTTCCTGCTCCTCTTAGCATGATAAAGAAGATTCAAAGAGAGTGAGATGCCAGCTCCTTTCATTCAGTCAGTACCTTCAATCATTTCTGGATGTTTTTCAATGGCAAAAATCAATGAATATTGTAAATGCACAAACAGTAATTTCTCCGCATTGCAAGGTGCAATTCTGAAATTTTTTGCTTTTTCCCGCTCCTCTTAGCATGATAAAGAAGATTCAAAGAGAGTGAGGTGCCAGCTCCTTTCATTCAGTCAGTAGCTTCAAACATTTCTGGTATATGAATAACATGTTTTTCAATGGCAAAAATCATTGAATATTGTAAATGCACAAACAGTAATTTCTCCGCATTGCAAGGTGCAATTCTGAAATTTTTTGATTTTTCCTGCTCCTCTTAGCATGATAAAGAAGATTCAAAGAGAGTGAGATGCCAGCTCCTTTCATTCAGTCAGTAGCTTCAATCATTTCTGGACGTTTTTCAATGGCAAAAATCAATGAATATTGTAAATGCACAAACAGTAATTTCTCCGCATTGCAAGGTGCAATTCTGAAATTTTTTGCTTTTTCCTGCTCCTCTTAGCATGATAAAGAAGATTCAAAGAGAGTGAGATGCCAGCTCCTTTCATTCAGTCAGTAGCTTCAATCATTTCTGGACGTTTTTCAATGGCAAAAATCAATGAATATTGTAAATGCACAAACAGTAATTTCTCCACATTGCAAGGTGCAATTCTGAAATTTTTTGCTTTTTCCTGCTCCTCTTAGCATGATAAAGAAGATTCAAAGAGAGTGAGATGCCAGCTCCTTTCATTCAGTCAGTAGCTTCAAACATTTCTGGTATATGAATAACATGATGTTTTTCAATGGCAAAAATCAATGAATATTGTAAATGCACAAACAGTAATTTCTCCGCATTGCAAGGTGCAAGTCTGAAATTTTTTGCTTTTTCCTGCTCCTCTTAGCATGATAAAGAAGATTCAAAGAGAGTGAGATGCCAGCTACTTTCATTCAGTCAGTAGCTTCAATCATTTCTGGACGTTTTTCAATGGTAAAAATCAATGAATATTGTAAATGCACAAACAGTAATTTCTCCACATTGCAAGGTGCAATTCTGAAATTTTTTGCTTTTTCCTGCTCCTCTTAGCATGATAAAGAAGATTCAAAGAGAGTGAGATGCCAGCTCCTTTCATTCAGTCAGTAGCTTCAAACATTTCTGGTATATGAATAACATGATGTTTTTCAATGGCAAAAATCAATGAATATTGTAAATGCACAAACAGTAATTTCTCCGCATTGCAAGGTGCAATTCTGAAATTTTTTGCTTTTTCCTGCTCCTCTTAGCACGATAAAGAAGATTCAAAGAGAGTGAGATGCCAGCTCCTTTCATTCAGTCAGTAGCTTCAAACATTTCTGGTATATGAATAACATGATGTTTTTCAATGGCAAAAATCAATGAATATTGTAAATGCACAAAGAGTAATTTCTCCGCATTGCAAGGTGCAATTCTGAAATTTTTTCCTTTTTCCTGCTCCTCTTAGCATGATAAAGAAGATTCAAAGAGAGTGAGATGCCAGCTCCTTTCATTCAGTCAGTAGCTTCAATCATTTCTGGACGTTTTTCAATGGCAAAAATCAATGAATATTGTAAATGCACAAACAGTAATTTCTCCGCATTGCAAGGTGCAATTCTGAAATTTTTTGCTTTTTCCTGCTCCTCTTAGCATGATAAAGAAGATTCAAAGAGAGTGAGATGCCAGCTCCTTTCATTCAGTCAGTAGCTTCAATCATTTCTGGACGTTTTTCAATGGCAAAAATCAATGAATATTGTAAATGCACAAACAGTAATTTCTCCGCATTGCAAGGTGCAATTCTGAAATTTTTTGCTTTTTCCTGCTCCTCTTAGCATGATAAAGAAGATTCAAAGAGAGTGAGATGCCAGCTCCTTTCATTCAGTCAGTAGCTTCAAACATTTCTGGTATATGAATAACATGATGTTTTTCAATGGCAAAAATCAATGAATATTGTAAATGCACAAACAGTAATTTCTCCGCATTGCAAGGTGCAATTCTGAAATTTTTTGCTTTTTCCTGCTCCTCTTAGCATGATAAAGAAGATTCAAAGAGAGTGAGATGCCAGCTCCTTTCATTCAGTCAGTAGCTTCAATCATTTCTGGACGTTTTTCAATGGCAAAAATCAATGAATATTGTAAATGCACAAACAGTAATTTCTCCGCATTGCAAGGTGCAATTCTGAAATTTTTTGCTTTTTCCTGCTCCTCTTAGCATGATAAAGAAGATTCAAAGAGAGTGAGATGCCAGCTCCTTTCATTCAGTCAGTAGCTTCAATCATTTCTGGACGTTTTTCAATGGCAAAAATCAATGAATATTGTAAATGCACAAACAGTAATTTCTCCGCATTGCAAGGTGCAATTCTGAAATTTTTTGCTTTTTCCTGCTCCTCTTAGCATGACAAAGAAGATTCAAAGAGAGTAAGATGCCAGCTCCTTTCATTCAGTCAGTAGCTTCAATCATTTCTGGTATATGAATAACATGATGTTTTTCAATGGCAAAAATCAATGAATATTGTAAATGCACAAACAGTAATTTCTCCGCATTGCAAGGTGCAATTCTGAAATTTTTTGCTTTTTCCTGCTCCTCTTAGCATGATAAAGAAGATTCAAAGAGAGTGAGATGCCAGCTCCTTTCATTCAGTCAGTAGCTTCAATCATTTCTGGACGTTTTTCAATGGCAAAAATCAATGAATATTGTAAATGCACAAACAGTAATTTCTCCGCATTGCAAGGTGCAATTCTGAAATTTTTTGCTTTTTCCTGCTCCTCTTAGCATGATAAAGAAGATTCAAAGAGAGTGAGATGCCAGCTCCTTTCATTCAGTCAGTAGCTTCAATCATTTCTGGACGTTTTTCAATGGCAAAAATCAATGAATATTGTAAATGCACAAACAGTAATTTCTCCGCATTGCAAGGTGCAATTCTGAAATTTTTTGCTTTTTCCTGCTCCTCTTAGCATGATAAAGAAGATTCAAAGAGATTGAGATGCCAGCTCCTTTCATTCAGTCAGTAGCTTCAAACATTTCTGGTATATGAATAACATGATGTTTTTCAATTTCAAAAATCAATGAATATTGTAAAAGCACAAACAGTAATTTCTCCGCATTGCAAGGTGCAATTCTGAAATTTTTTGCTTTTTCCTGCTCCACTTAGCATGATAAAGAAGATTCAAAGAGAGTGAGATGCCAGCTCCTTTCATTCAGTCAGTAGCTTCAATCATTTCTGGACGTTTTTCAATGGCAAAAATCAATGAATATTGTAAATGCACAAACAGTAATTTCTCCGCATTGCAAGGTGCAATTCTGAAATTTTTTGCTTTTTCCTGCTCCTCTTAGCATGACAAAGAAGATTCAAAGAGAGTAAGATGCCAGCTCCTTTCATTCAGTCAGTAGCTTCTATCATTTCTGGTATATGAATAACATGATGTTTTTCAATGGCAAAAATCAATGAATATTGTAAATGCACAAACAGTAATTTCTCCGCATTGCAAGGTGCAATTCTGAAATTTTTTGCTTTTTCCTGCTCCTCTTAGCATGATAAAGAAGATTCAAAGAGAGTGAGATGCCAGCTCCTTTCATTCAGTCAGTAGCTTCAATCATTTCTGGACGTTTTTCAATGGCAAAAATCAATGAATATTGTAAATGCACAAACAGTAATTTCTCCGCATTGCAAGGTGCAATTCTGAAATTTTTTGCTTTTTCCTGCTCCTCTTAGCATGATAAAGAAGATTCAAAGAGAGTGAGATGCCAGCTCCTTTCATTCAGTCAGTAGCTTCAATCATTTCTGGATGTTTTTCAATGGCAAAAATCAATCAATATTGTAAATGCACAAACTGTAATTTCTCCGCATTGCAAGGTGCAATTCTGAAATTTTTTGCTTTTTCCTGCTCCTCTTAGCATGATAAAGAAGATTCAAAGAGAGTGAGATGCCAGCTCCTTTCATTCAGTCAGTAGCTTCAATCATTTCTGGACGTTTTTCAATGGCAAAAATCAATGAATATTGTAAATGCACAAACAGTAATTTCTCCGCATTGCAAGGTGCAATTCTGAAATTTTTTGCTTTTTCCTGATCCTCTTAGCATGATAAAGAAGATTCAAAGAGAGTGAGATGCCAGCTCCTTTCATTCAGTCAGTACCTTCAATCATTTCTGGATGTTTTTCAATGGCAAAAATCAATGAATATTGTAAATGCACAAACAGTAATTTCTCCGCATTGCAAGGTGCAATTCTGAAATTTTTTGCTTTTTCCCGCTCCTCTTAGCATGATAAAGAAGATTCAAAGAGAGTGAGGTGCCAGCTCCTTTCATTCAGTCAGTAGCTTCAAACATTTCTGGTATATGAATAACATGTTTTTCAATGGCAAAAATCATTGAATATTGTAAATGCACAAACAGTAATTTCTCCGCATTGCAAGGTGCAATTCTGAAATTTTTTGATTTTTCCTGCTCCTCTTAGCATGATAAAGAAGATTCAAAGAGAGTGAGATGCCAGCTCCTTTCATTCAGTCAGTAGCTTCAATCATTTCTGGACGTTTTTCAATGGCAAAAATCAATGAATATTGTAAATGCACAAACAGTAATTTCTCCGCATTGCAAGGTGCAATTCTGAAATTTTTTGCTTTTTCCTGCTCCTCTTAGCATGATAAAGAAGATTCAAAGAGAGTGAGATGCCAGCTCCTTTCATTCAGTCAGTAGCTTCAATCATTTCTGGACGTTTTTCAATGGCAAAAATCAATGAATATTGTAAATGCACAAACAGTAATTTCTCCACATTGCAAGGTGCAATTCTGAAATTTTTTGCTTTTTCCTGCTCCTCTTAGCATGATAAAGAAGATTCAAAGAGAGTGAGATGCCAGCTCCTTTCATTCAGTCAGTAGCTTCAAACATTTCTGGTATATGAATAACATGATGTTTTTCAATGGCAAAAATCAATGAATATTGTAAATGCACAAACAGTAATTTCTCCGCATTGCAAGGTGCAAGTCTGAAATTTTTTGCTTTTTCCTGCTCCTCTTAGCATGATAAAGAAGATTCAAAGAGAGTGAGATGCCAGCTACTTTCATTCAGTCAGTAGCTTCAATCATTTCTGGACGTTTTTCAATGGTAAAAATCAATGAATATTGTAAATGCACAAACAGTAATTTCTCCACATTGCAAGGTGCAATTCTGAAATTTTTTGCTTTTTCCTGCTCCTCTTAGCATGATAAAGAAGATTCAAAGAGAGTGAGATGCCAGCTCCTTTCATTCAGTCAGTAGCTTCAAACATTTCTGGTATATGAATAACATGATGTTTTTCAATGGCAAAAATCAATGAATATTGTAAATGCACAAACAGTAATTTCTCCGCATTGCAAGGTGCAATTCTGAAATTTTTTGCTTTTTCCTGCTCCTCTTAGCACGATAAAGAAGATTCAAAGAGAGTGAGATGCCAGCTCCTTTCATTCAGTCAGTAGCTTCAAACATTTCTGGTATATGAATAACATGATGTTTTTCAATGGCAAAAATCAATGAATATTGTAAATGCACAAAGAGTAATTTCTCCGCATTGCAAGGTGCAATTCTGAAATTTTTTGCTTTTTCCTGCTCCTCTTAGCATGATAAAGAAGATTCAAAGAGAGTGAGATGCCAGCTCCTTTCATTCAGTCAGTAGCTTCAATCATTTCTGGACGTTTTTCAATGGCAAAAATCAATGAATATTGTAAATGCACAAACAGTAATTTCTCCGCATTGCAAGGTGCAATTCTGAAATTTTTTGCTTTTTCCTGCTCCTCTTAGCATGATAAAGAAGATTCAAAGAGAGTGAGATGCCAGCTCCTTTCATTCAGTCAGTAGCTTCAATCATTTCTGGACGTTTTTCAATGGCAAAAATCAATGAATATTGTAAATGCACAAACAGTAATTTCTCCGAATTGCAAGGTGCAATTCTGAAATTTTTTGCTTTTTCCTGCTCCTCTTAGCATGATAAAGAAGATTCAAAGAGAGTGAGATGCCAGCTCCTTTCATTCAGTCAGTAGCTTCAAACATTTCTGGTATATGAATAACATGATGTTTTTCAATGGCAAAAATCAATGAATATTGTAAATGCACAAACAGTAATTTCTCCGCATTGCAAGGTGCAATTCTGAAATTTTTTGCTTTTTCCTGCTCCTCTTAGCATGATAAAGAAGATTCAAAGAGAGTGAGATGCCAGCTCCTTTCATTCAGTCAGTAGCTTCAATCATTTCTGGACGTTTTTCAATGGCAAAAATCAATGAATATTGTAAATGCACAAACAGTAATTTCTCCGCATTGCAAGGTGCAATTCTGAAATTTTTTGCTTTTTCCTGCTCCTCTTAGCATGATAAAGAAGATTCAAAGAGAGTGAGATGCCAGCTCCTTTCATTCAGTCAGTAGCTTCAATCATTTCTGGACGTTTTTCAATGGCAAAAATCAATGAATATTGTAAATGCACAAACAGTAATTTCTCCGCATTGCAAGGTGCAATTCTGAAATTTTTTGCTTTTTCCTGCTCCTCTTAGCATGACAAAGAAGATTCAAAGAGAGTAAGATGCCAGCTCCTTTCATTCAGTCAGTAGCTTCAATCATTTCTGGTATATGAATAACATGATGTTTTTCAATGGCAAAAATCAATGAATATTGTAAATGCACAAACAGTAATTTCTCCGCATTGCAAGGTGCAATTCTGAAATTTTTTGCTTTTTCCTGCTCCTCTTAGCATGATAAAGAAGATTCAAAGAGAGTGAGATGCCAGCTCCTTTCATTGTCAGTAGCTTCAATCATTTCTGGATGTTTTTCAATGGCAAAAATCAATGAATATTGTAAATGCACAAACAGTAATTTCTCCGCATTGCAAGGTGCAATTCTGAAATTTTTTGCTTTTTCCTGCTCCTCTTAGCATGATAAAGAAGATTCAAAGAGAGTGAGATGCCAGCTCCTTTCATTCAGTCAGTAGCTTCAATCATTTCTGGACGTTTTTCAATGGCAAAAATCAATGAATATTGTAAATGCACAAACAGTAATTTCTCCGCATTGCAAGGTGCAATTCTGAAATTTTTTGCTTTTTCCTGCTCCTCTTAGCATGATAAAGAAGATTCAAAGAGATTGAGATGCCAGCTCCTTTCATTCAGTCAGTAGCTTCAAACATTTCTGGTATATGAATAACATGATGTTTTTCAATGGCAAAAATCAATGAATATTGTAAAAGCACAAACAGTAATTTCTCCGCATTGCAAGGTGCAATTCTGAAATTTTTTGCTTTTCCTGCTCCTCTTAGCATGATAAAGAAGATTCAAAGAGAGTGAGATGCCAGCTCCTTTCATTCAGTCAGTAGCTTCAATCATTTCTGGACGTTTTTCAATGGCAAAAATCAATGAATATTGTAAATGCACAAACAGTAATTTCTCCGCATTGCAAGGTGCAATTCTGAAATTTTTTGCTTTTTCCTGCTCCTCTTAGCATGATAAAGAAGATTCAAAGAGAGTGAGATGCCAGCTCCTTTCATTCAGTCAGTAGCTTCAATCATTTCTGGTATATGAATAACATGATGTTTTTCAATGGCAAAAATCAATGAATATTGTAAATGCACAAACAGTAATTTCTCCGCATTGCAAGTTGCAATTCTGAAATTTTTTGCTTTTTCCTGCTCCTCTTAGCATGATAAAGAAGATTCAAAGAGAGTGAGATGCCAGCTCCTTTCATTCAGTCAGTAGCTTCAATCATTTCTGGACGTTTTTCAATGGCAAAAATCAATGAATATTGTAAATGCACAAACAGTAATTTCTCCGCATTGCAAGGTGCAATTCTGAATTTTTTTGCTTTTTCCTGCTCCTCTTAGCATGATAAAGAAGATTCAAAGAGAGTGAGATGCCAGCTCCTTTCATTCAGTCAGTAGCTTCAATCATTTCTGGTATATGAATAACATGATGTTTTTCAATGGCAAAAATCAATGAATATTGTAAATGCACAAACAGTAATTTCTCCGCATTGCAAGTTGCAATTCTGAAATTTTTTGCTTTTTCCTGCTCCTCTTAGCATGATAAAGAAGATTCAAAGAGAGTGAGATGCCAGCTCCTTTCATTCAGTCAGTAGCTTCAATCATTTCTGGACGTTTTTCAATGGCAAAAATCAATGAATATTGTAAATGCACAAACAGTAATTTCTCCGCATTGCAAGGTGCAATTCTGAATTTTTTTGCTTTTTCCTGCTCCTCTTAGCATGATAAAGAAGATTCAAAGAGAGTGAGATGCCAGCTCCTTTCATTCAGTCAGTAGCTTCAAACATTTCTGGTATATGAATAACATGATGTTTTTCAATGGCAAAAATCAATGAATATTGTAAAAGCACAAACAGTAATTTCTCCGCATTGCAAGGTGCAATTCTGAAATTTTTTGCTTTTTCCTGCTCCTCTTAGCATGATAAAGAAGATTCAAAGAGAGTGAGATGCCAGCTCCTTTCATTCAGTCAGTAGCTTCAATCATTTCTGGACGTTTTTCAATGGCAAAAATCAATGAATATTGTAAATGCACAAACAGTAATTTCTCCGCATTGCAAGGTGCAATTCTGAAATTTTTTGCTTTTTCCTGCTCCTCTTAGCATGATAAACAAGATTCAAAGAGAGTGAGATGCCAGCTCCTTTCATTCAGTCAGTAGCTTCAATCCTTTCTGGACGTTTTTCAATGGCAAAAATCAATGAATATTGTAAATGCACAAACAGTAATTTCTCCGCATTGCAAGGTGCAATTCTGAAATTTTTTGCTTTTTCCTGCTCCTCTTAGCATGATAAAGAAGATTCAAAGAGAGTGAGATGCCAGCTCCTTTCATTCAGTCAGTAGCTTCAAACATTTCTGGTATATGAATAACATGATGTTTTTCAATGGCAAAAATCAATGAATATTGTAAAAGCACAAACAGTAATTTCTCCGCATTGCAAGGTGCAATTCTGAGATTTTTTGCTTTTTCCTGCTCCTCTTAGCATGATAAAGAAGATTCAAAGAGAGTGAGATGCCAGCTCCTTTCATTCAGTCAGTAGCTTCAATCATTTCTGGACGTTTTTCAATGGCAAAAATCAATGAATATTGTAAATGCACAAACAGTAATTTCTCCGCATTGCAAGGTGCAATTCTGAAATTTTTTGCTTTTTCCTGCTCCTCTTAGCATGATAAAGAAGATTCAAAGAGAGTGAGATGACAGCTCCTTTCATTCAGTCAGTAGCTTCAATCATTTCTGGTATATGAATAACATGATGTTTTTCAATGGCAAAAATCAATGAATATTGTAAATGCACAAACAGTAATTTCTCCACATTGCAAGGTGCAATTCTGAAATTTTTTGCTTTTTCCTGCTCCTCTTAGCATGATAAAGAAGATTCAAAGAGAGTGAGATGCCAGCTCCTTTCATTCAGTCAGTAGCTTCAATCATTTCTGGACGTTTTTCATTGGCAAAAATCAATGAATATTGTAAATGCACAAACAGTAATTTCTCCGCATTGCAAGGTGCAATTCTGAAATTTTTTGCTTTTTCCTGCTCCTCTTAGCATGATAAAGAAGATTCAAAGAGAGCGAGATGCCAGCTCCTTTCATTCAGTCAGTAGCTTCAATCATTTCTGGTATATGAATAACATGATGTTTTTCAATGGCAAAAATCAATGAATATTGTGAATGCACAAACAGTAATTTCTCCGCATTGCAAGGTGCAATTCTGAAATTTTTTGCTTTTTCCTGCTCCTCTTAGCATGATAAAGAAGATTCAAAGAGAGTGAGATGCCAGCTCCTTTCATTCAGTCAGTAGCTTCAATCATTTCTGGACGTTTTTCAATGGCAAAAATCAATGAATATTGTAAATGCACAAACAGTAATTTCTCCGCATTGCAAGGTGCAATTCTGAAATTTTTTGCTTTTTCCTGCTCCTCTTAGCATGATAAAGAAGATTCAAAGAGAGTGAGATGCCAGCTCCTTTCATTCAGTCAGTAGCTTCAATCATTTCTGGACGTTTTTCAATGGCAAAAATCAATGAATATTGTAAATGCACAAACAGTAATTTCTCCGCATTGCAAGGTGCAATTCTGAAATTTTTTGCTTTTTCCTGCTCCTCTTAGCATGATAAAGAAGATTCAAAGAGAGTGAGATGCCAGCTCCTTTCATTCAGTCAGTAGCTTCAATCATTTCTGGTATATGAATAACATGATGTTTTTCAATGGCAAAAATCAATGAATATTGTAAATGCACAAACAGTAATTTCTCCGCATTGCAAGGTGCAATTCTGAAATTTTTTGCTTTTTCCTGCTCCTCTTAGCATGATAAAGAAGATTCAAAGAGAGTGAGATGCCAGCTCCTTTCATTCAGTCAGCAGCTTCAATCATTTCTGGACATTTTTCAATGGCAAAAATCAATGAATATTGTAAATGCACAAACAGTAATTTCTCCGCATTGCAAGGTGCAATTCTGAAATTTTTTGCTTTTTCCTGCTCCTCTTAGCATGATAAAGAAGATTCAAAGAAAGTGAGATGCCAGCTCCTTTCATTCAGTCAGTAGCTTCAAACATTTCTGGTATATGAATAACATGATGTTTTTCAATGGCAAAAATCAATGAATATTGTAAAAGCACAAACAGTAATTTCTCCGCATTGCAAGGTGCAATTCTGAAATTTTTTGCTTTTTCCTGCTCCTCTTAGCATGATAAAGAAGATTCAAAGAGAGTGAGATGCCAGCTCCTTTCATTCAGTCAGTAGCTTCAATCATTTCTGGACGTTTTTCAATGGCAAAAATCAATGAATATTGTAAATGCACAAACAGTAATTTCTCCGCATTGCAAGGTGCAATTCTGAAATTTTTTGCTTTTTCCTGCTCCTCTTAGCATGATAAAGAAGATTCAAAGAGAGTGAGATGCCAGCTCCTTTCATTCAGTCAGTAGCTTCAATCATTTCTGGTATATAAATAACATGATGTTTTTCAATGGCAAAAATCAATGAATATTGTAAATGCACAAACAGTAATTTCTCCGCATTGCAAGTTGCAATTCTGAAATTTTTTGCTTTTTCCTGCTCCTCTTAGCATGATAAAGAAGATTCAAAGAGAGTGAGATGCCAGCTCCTTTCATTCAGTCAGTAGCTTCAATTATTTCTGGACGTTTTTCAATGGCAAAAATCAATGAATATTGTAAATGCACAAACAGTAACTTCTCCGCATTGCAAGGTGCAATTCTGAAATTTTTGGCTTTTTCCTGCTCCTCTTAGCATGATAAAGAAGATTCAAAGAGAGTGAGATGCCAGCTCCTTTCATTCAGTCAGTAGCTTCAATCATTTCTGGATGTTTTTCAATGGCAAAAATCAATGAATATTGTAAATGCACAAACAGTAATTTCTCCGCATTGCAAGGTGCAATTCTGAATTTTTTTGCTTTTTCCTGCTCCTCTTAGCATGATAAAGAAGATTCAAAGAGAGTGAGATGCCAGCTCCTTTCATTCAGTCAGTAGCTTCAATCATTTCTGGACGTTTTTCAATGGCAAAAATCAATGAATATTGTAAATGCACAAACAGTAATTTCTCCGCATTGCAAGGTGCAATTCTGAATTTTTTTGCTTTTTCCTGCTCCTCTTAGCATGATAAAGAAGATTCAAAGAGAGTGAGATGCCAGCTCCTTTCATTCAGTCAGTAGCTTCAAACATTTCTGGTATATGAATAACATGATGTTTTTCAATGGCAAAAATCAATGAATATTGTAAAAGCACAAACAGTAATTTCTCCGCATTGCAAGGTGCAATTCTGAAATTTTTTGCTTTTTCCTGCTCCTCTTAGCATGATAAAGAAGATTCAAAGAGAGTGAGATGCCAGCTCCTTTCATTCAGTCAGTAGCTTCAATCATTTCTGGACGTTTTTCAATGGCAAAAATCTATGAATATTGTAAATGCACAAACAGTAATTTCTCCGCATTGCAAGGTGCAATTCTGAATTTTTTTGCTTTTTCCTGCTCCTCTTAGCATGATAAAGAAGATTCAAAGAGAGTGAGATGCCAGCTCCTTTCATTCAGTCAGTAGCTTCAAACATTTCTGGTATATGAATAACATGATGTTTTTCAATGGCAAAAATCAATGAATATTGTAAAAGCACAAACAGTAATTTCTCCGCATTGCAAGGTGCAATTCTGAAATTTTTTGCTTTTTCCTGCTCCTCTTAGCATGATAAAGAAGATTCAAAGAGAGTGAGATGCCAGCTCCTTTCATTCAGTCAGTAGCTTCAATCATTTCTGGACGTTTTTCAATGGCAAAAATCAATGAATATTGTAAATGCACAAACAGTAATTTCTCCGCATTGCAAGGTGCAATTCTGAAATTTTTTGCTTTTTCCTGCTCCTCTTAGCATGATAAAGAAGATTCAAAGAGAGTGAGATGACAGCTCCTTTCATTCAGTCAGTAGCTTCAATCATTTCTGGTATATGAATAACATGATGTTTTTCAATGGCAAAAATCAATGAATATTGTAAATGCACAAACAGTAATTTCTCCACATTGCAAGGTGCAATTCTGAAATTTTTTGCTTTTTCCTGCTCCTCTTAGCATGATAAAGAAGATTCAAAGAGAGTGAGATGCCAGCTCCTTTCATTCAGTCAGTAGCTTCAATCATTTCTGGACGTTTTTCAATGGCAAAAATCAATGAATATTGTAAATGCACAAACAGTAATTTCTCCGCATTGCAAGGTGCAATTCTGAAATTTTTTGCTTTTTCCTGCTCCTCTTAGCATGATAAAGAAGATTCAAAGAGAGCGAGATGCCAGCTCCTTTCATTCAGTCAGTAGCTTCAATCATTTCTGGTATATGAATAACATGATGTTTTTCAATGGCAAAAATCAATGAATATTGTAAATGCACAAACAGTAATTTCTCCGCATTGCAAGGTGCAATTCTGAAATTTTTTGCTTTTTCCTGCTCCTCTTAGCATGATAAAGAAGATTCAAAGAGAGTGAGATGCCAGCTCCTTTCATTCAGTCAGTAGCTTCAATCATTTCTGGACGTTTTTCAATGGCAAAAATCAATGAATATTGTAAATGCACAAACAGTAATTTCTCCGCATTGCAAGGTGCAATTCTGAAATTTTTTGCTTTTTCCTGCTCCTCTTAGCATGATAAAGAAGATTCAAAGAGAGTGAGATGCCAGCTCCTTTCATTCAGTCAGTAGCTTCAATCATTTCTGGACGTTTTTCAATGGCAAAAATCAATGAATATTGTAAATGCACAAACAGTAATTTCTCCGCATTGCAAGGTGCAATTCTGAAATTTTTTGCTTTTTCCTGCTCCTCTTAGCATGATAAAGAAGATTCAAAGAGAGTGAGATGCCAGCTCCTTTCATTCAGTCAGTAGCTTCAATCATTTCTGGTATATGAATAACATGATGTTTTTCAATGGCAAAAATCAATGAATATTGTAAATGCACAAACAGCAATTTCTCCGCATTGCAAGGTGCAATTCTGAAATTTTTTGCTTTTTCCTGCTCCTCTTAGCATGATAAAGAAGATTCAAAGAGAGTGAGATGCCAGCTCCTTTCATTCAGTCAGCAGCTTCAATCATTTCTGGACATTTTTCAATGGCAAAAATCAATGAATATTGTAAATGCACAAACAGTAATTTCTCCGCATTGCAAGGTGCAATTCTGAAATTTTTTGCTTTTTCCTGCTCCTCTTAGCATGATAAAGAAGATTCAAAGAAAGTGAGATGCCAGCTCCTTTCATTCAGTCAGTAGCTTCAAACATTTCTGGTATATGAATAACATGATGTTTTTCAATGGCAAAAATCAATGAATATTGTAAAAGCACAAACAGTAATTTCTCCGCATTGCAAGGTGCAATTTTGAAATTTTTTGCTTTTTCCTGCTCCTCTTAGCATGATAAAGAAGATTCAAAGAGAGTGAGATGCCAGCTCCTTTCATTCAGTCAGTAGCTTCAATCATTTCTGGACGTTTTTCAATGGCAAAAATCAATGAATATTGTAAATGCACAAACAGTAATTTCTCCGCATTGCAAGGTGCAATTCTGAAATTTTTTGCTTTTTCCTGCTCCTCTTAGCATGATAAAGAAGATTCAAAGAGAGTGAGATGCCAGCTCCTTTCATTCAGTCAGTAGCTTCAATCATTTCTGGTATATAAATAACATGATGTTTTTCAATGGCAAAAATCAATGAATATTGTAAATGCACAAACAGTAATTTCTCCGCATTGCAAGTTGCAATTCTGAAATTTTTTGCTTTTTCCTGCTCCTCTTAGCATGATAAAGAAGATTCAAAGAGAGTGATATGCCAGCTCCTTTCATTCAGTCAGTAGCTTCAATTATTTCTGGACGTTTTTCAATGGCAAAAATCAATGAATATTGTAAATGCACAAACAGTAATTTCTCCGCATTGCAAGGTGCAATTCTGAAATTTTTGGCTTTTTCCTGCTCCTCTTAGCATGATAAAGAAGATTCAAAGAGAGTGAGATGCCAGCTCCTTTCATTCAGTCAGTAGCTTCAATCATTTCTGGATGTTTTTCAATGGCAAAAATCAATGAATATTGTAAATGCACAAACAGTAATTTCTCCGCATTGCAAGGTGCAATTCTGAAATTTTTTGCTTTTTCCTGCTCCTCTTAGCATGATAAAGAAGATTCAAAGAGAGTGAGATGCCAGCTCCTTTCATTCAGTCAGTAGCTTCAATCATTTCTGGACGTTTTTCAATGGCAAAAATCAATGAATATTGTAAATGCACAAACAGTAATTTCTCCGCATTGCAAGGTGCAATTCTGAAATTTTTTGCTTTTTCCTGCTCCTCTTAGCATGATAAAGAAGATTCAAAGAGAGTGAGATGCCAGCTCCTTTCATTCAGTCAGCAGCTTCAATCATTTCTGGACATTTTTCAATGGCAAAAATCAATGAATATTGTAAATGCACAAACAGTAATTTCTCCGCATTGCAAGGTGCAATTCTGAAATTTTTTGCTTTTTCCTGCTCCTCTTAGCATGATAAAGAAGATTCAAAGAAAGTGAGATGCCAGCTCCTTTCATTCAGTCAGTAGCTTCAAACATTTCTGGTATATGAATAACATGATGTTTTTCAATGGCAAAAATCAATGAATATTGTAAAAGCACAAACAGTAATTTCTCCGCATTGCAAGGTGCAATTCTGAAATTTTTTGCTTTTTCCTGCTCCTCTTAGCATGATAAAGAAGATTCAAAGAGAGTGAGATGCCAGCTCCTTTCATTCAGTCAGTAGCTTCAATCATTTCTGGACGTTTTTCAATGGCAAAAATCAATGAATATTGTAAATGCACAAACAGTAATTTCTCCGCATTGCAAGGTGCAATTCTGAAATTTTTTGCTTTTTCCTGCTCCTCTTAGCATGATAAAGAAGATTCAAAGAGAGTGAGATGCCAGCTCCTTTCATTCAGTCAGTAGCTTCAATCATTTCTGGTATATGAATAACATGATGTTTTTCAATGGCAAAAATCAATGAATATTGTAAATGCACAAACAGTAATTTCTCCGCATTGCAAGTTGCAATTCTGAAATTTTTTGCTTTTTCCTGCTCCTCTTAGCATGATAAAGAAGATTCAAAGAGAGTGAGATGCCAGCTCCTTTCATTCAGTCAGTAGCTTCAATCATTTCTGGACGTTTTTCAATGGCAAAAATCAATGAATATTGTAAATGCACAAACAGTAATTTCTCCGCATTGCAAGGTGCAATTCTGAAATTTTTTGCTTTTTCCTGCTCCTCTTAGCATGATAAAGAAGATTCAAAGAGAGTGAGATGCCAGCTCCATTCATTCAGTCAGTAGCTTCAATCATTTCTGGACGTTTTTCAATGGCAAAAATCAATGAATATTGTAAATGCACAAACAGTAATTTCTCCGCATTGCAAGGTGCAATTCTGAAATTTTTTGCTTTTTCCTGCTCCTCTTAGCATGATAAAGAAGATTCAAAGAGAGTGAGATGCCAGCTCCTTTCATTCAGTCAGTAGCTTCAAACATTTCTGGTATATGAATAACATGATGTTTTTCAATGGCAAAAATCAATGAATATTGTAAAAGCACAAACAGTAATTTCTCCGCATTGCAAGGTGCAATTCTGAAATTTTTTGCTTTTTCCTGCTCCTCTTAGCATGATAAAGAAGATTCAAAGAGAGTGAGATGCCAGCTCCTTTCATTCAGTCAGTAGCTTCAATCATTTCTGGACGTTTTTCAATGGCAAAAATCAATGAATATTGTAAATGCACAAACAGTAATTTCTCCGCATTGCAAGGTGCAATTCTGAAATTTTTTGCTTTTTCCTGCTCCTCTTAGCATGATAAAGAAGATTCAAAGAGAGTGAGATGACAGCTCCTTTCATTCAGTCAGTAGCTTCAATCATTTCTGGTATATGAATAACATGATGTTTTTCAATGGCAAAAATCAATGAATATTGTAAATGCACAAACAGTAATTTCTCCACATTGCAAGGTGCAATTCTGAAATTTTTTGCTTTTTCCTGCTCCTCTTAGCATGATAAAGAAGATTCAAAGAGAGTGAGATGCCAGCTCCTTTCATTCAGTCAGTAGCTTCAATCATTTCTGGACGTTTTTCAATGGCAAAAATCAATGAATATTGTAAATGCACAAACAGTAATTTCTCCGCATTGCAAGCTGCAATTCTGAAATTTTTTGCTTTTTCCTGCTCCTCTTAGCATGATAAAGAAGATTCAAAGAGAGCGAGATGCCAGCTCCTTTCATTCAGTCAGTAGCTTCAATCATTTCTGGTATATGAATAACATGATGTTTTTCAATGGCAAAAATCAATGAATATTGTAAATGCACAAACAGTAATTTCTCCGCATTGCAAGGTGCAATTCTGAAATTTTTTGCTTTTTCCTGCTCCTCTTAGCATGATAAAGAAGATTCAAAGAGAGTGAGATGCCAGCTCCTTTCATTCAGTCAGTAGCTTCAATCATTTCTGGACGTTTTTCAATGGCAAAAATCAATGAATATTGTAAATGCACAAACAGTAATTTCTCCGCATTGCAAGGTGCAATTCTGAAATTTTTTGATTTTTCCTGCTCCTCTTAGCATGATAAAGAAGATTCAAAGAGAGTGAGATGCCAGCTCCTTTCATTCAGTCAGTAGCTTCAATCATTTCTGGACGTTTTTCAATGGCAAAAATCAATGAATATTGTAAATGCACAAACAGTAATTTCTCCGCATTGCAAGGTGCAATTCTGAAATTTTTTGCTTTTTCCTGCTCCTCTTAGCATGATAAAGAAGATTCAAAGAGAGTGAGATGCCAGCTCCTTTCATTCAGTCAGTAGCTTCAATCATTTCTGGTATATGAATAACATGATGTTTTTCAATGGCAAAAATCAATGAATATTGTAAATGCACAAACAGCAATTTCTCCGCATTGCAAGGTGCAATTCTGAAATTTTTTGCTTTTTCCTGCTCCTCTTAGCATGATAAAGAAGATTCAAAGAGAGTGAGATGCCAGCTCCTTTCATTCAGTCAGCAGCTTCAATCATTTCTGGACATTTTTCAATGGCAAAAATCAATGAATATTGTAAATGCACAAACAGTAATTTCTCCGCATTGCAAGGTGCAATTCTGAAATTTTTTGCTTTTTCCTGCTCCTCTTAGCATGATAAAGAAGATTCAAAGAAAGTGAGATGCCAGCTCCTTTCATTCAGTCAGTAGCTTCAAACATTTCTGGTATATGAATAACATGATGTTTTTCAATGGCAAAAATCAATGAATATTGTAAAAGCACAAACAGTAATTTCTCCGCATTGCAAGGTGCAATTCTGAAATTTTTTGCTTTTTCCTGCTCCTCTTAGCATGATAAAGAAGATTCAAAGAGAGTGAGATGCCAGCTCCTTTCATTCAGTCAGTAGCTTCAATCATTTCTGGACGTTTTTCAATGGCAAAAATCAATGAATATTGTAAATGCACAAACAGTAATTTCTCCGCATTGCAAGGTGCAATTCTGAAATTTTTTGCTTTTTCCTGCTCCTCTTAGCATGATAAAGAAGATTCAAAGAGAGCGAGATGCCAGCTCCTTTCATTCAGTCAGTAGCTTCAATCATTTCTGGTATATGAATAACATGATGTTTTTCAATGGCAAAAATCAATGAATATTGTAAATGCACAAACAGTAATTTCTCCACATTGCAAGGTGCAATTCTGAAATTTTTTGCTTTTTCCTGCTCCTCTTAGCATGATAAAGAAGATTCAAAGAGAGTGAGATGCCAGCTCCTTTCATTCAGTCAGTAGCTTCAATCATTTCTGGACGTTTTTCAATGGCAAAAATCAATGAATATTGTAAATGCACAAACAGTAATTTCTCCGCATTGCAAGGTGCAATTCTGAAATTTTTTGCTTTTTCCTGCTCCTCTTAGCATGATAAAGAAGATTCAAAGAGAGTGAGATGCCAGCTCCTTTCATTCAGTCAGTAGCTTCAATCATTTCTGGACGTTTTTCAATGGCAAAAATCAATGAATATTGTAAATGCACAAACAGTAATTTCTCCGCATTGCAAGGTGCAATTCTGAAATTTTTTGCTTTTTCCTGCTCCTCTTAGCATGATAAAGAAGATTCAAAGAGAGTGAGATGCCAGCTCCTTTCATTCAGTCAGTAGCTTCAATCATTTCTGGTATATGAATAACATGATGTTTTTCAATGGCAAAAATCAATGAATATTGTAAATGCACAAACAGCAATTTCTCCGCATTGCAAGGTGCAATTCTGAAATTTTTTGCTTTTTCCTGCTCCTCTTAGCATGATAAAGAAGATTCAAAGAGAGTGAGATGCCAGCTCCTTTCATTCAGTCAGCAGCTTCAATCATTTCTGGACATTTTTCAATGGCAAAAATCAATGAATATTGTAAATGCACAAACAGTAATTTCTCCGCATTGCAAGGTGCAATTCTGAAATTTTTTGCTTTTTCCTGCTCCTCTTAGCATGATAAAGAAGATTCAAAGAAAGTGAGATGCCAGCTCCTTTCATTCAGTCAGTAGCTTCAAACATTTCTGGTATATGAATAACATGATGTTTTTCAATGGCAAAAATCAATGAATATTGTAAAAGCACAAACAGTAATTTCTCCGCATTGCAAGGTGCAATTCTGAAATTTTTTGCTTTTTCCTGCTCCTCTTAGCATGATAAAGAAGATTCAAAGAGAGTGAGATGCCAGCTCCTTTCATTCAGTCAGTAGCTTCAATCATTTCTGGACGTTTTTCAATGGCAAAAATCAATGAATATTGTAAATGCACAAACAGTAATTTCTCCGCATTGCAAGGTGCAATTCTGAAATTTTTTGCTTTTTCCTGCTCCTCTTAGCATGATAAAGAAGATTCAAAGAGAGTGAGATGCCAGCTCCTTTCATTCAGTCAGTAGCTTCAATCATTTCTGGTATATAAATAACATGATGTTTTTCAATGGCAAAAATCAATGAATATTGTAAATGCACAAACAGTAATTTCTCCGCATTGCAAGTTGCAATTCTGAAATTTTTTGCTTTTTCCTGCTCCTCTTAGCATGATAAAGAAGATTCAAAGAGAGTGAGATGCCAGCTCCTTTCATTCAGTCAGTAGCTTCAATTATTTCTGGACGTTTTTCAATGGCAAAAATCAATGAATATTGTAAATGCACAAACAGTAATTTCTCCGCATTGCAAGGTGCAATTCTGAAATTTTTGGCTTTTTCCTGCTCCTCTTAGCATGATAAAGAAGATTCAAAGAGAGTGAGATGCCAGCTCCTTTCATTCAGTCAGTAGCTTCAATCATTTCTGGATGTTTTTCAATGGCAAAAATCAATGAATATTGTAAATGCACAAACAGTAATTTCTCCGCATTGCAAGGTGCAATTCTGAAATTTTTTGCTTTTTCCTGCTCCTCTTAGCATGATAAAGAAGATTCAAAGAGAGTGAGATGCCAGCTCCTTTCATTCAGTCAGTAGCTTCAATCATTTCTGGACGTTTTTCAATGGCAAAAATCAATGAATATTGTAAATGCACAAACAGTAATTTCTCCGCATTGCAAGGTGCAATTCTGAATTTTTTTGCTTTTTCCTGCTCCTCTTAGCATGATAAAGAAGATTCAAAGAGAGTGAGATGCCAGCTCCTTTCATTCAGTCAGTAGCTTCAAACATTTCTGGTATATGAATAACATGATGTTTTTCAATGGCAAAAATCAATGAATATTGTAAAAGCACAAACAGTAATTTCTCCGCATTGCAAGGTGCAATTCTGAAATTTTTTGCTTTTTCCTGCTCCTCTTAGCATGATAAAGAAGATTCAAAGAGAGTGAGATGCCAGCTCCTTTCATTCAGTCAGTAGCTTCAATCATTTCTGGACGTTTTTCAATGGCAAAAATCAATGAATATTGTAAATGCACAAACAGTAATTTCTCCGCATTGCAAGGTGCAATTCTGAAATTTTTTGCTTTTTCCTGCTCCTCTTAGCATGATAAAGAAGATTCAAAGAGAGTGAGATGCCAGCTCCTTTCATTCAGTCAGTAGCTTCAATCATTTCTGGTATATAAATAACATGATGTTTTTCAATGGCAAAAATCAATGAATATTGTAAATGCACAAACAGTAATTTCTCCGCATTGCAAGTTGCAATTCTGAAATTTTTTGCTTTTTCCTGCTCCTCTTAGCATGATAAAGAAGATTCAAAGAGAGTGAGATGCCAGCTCCTTTCATTCAGTCAGTAGCTTCAATTATTTCTGGACGTTTTTCAATGGCAAAAATCAATGAATATTGTAAATGCACAAACAGTAATTTCTCCGCATTGCAAGGTGCAATTCTGAAATTTTTGGCTTTTTCCTGCTCCTCTTAGCATGATAAAGAAGATTCAAAGAGAGTGAGATGCCAGCTCCTTTCATTCAGTCAGTAGCTTCAATCATTTCTGGATGTTTTTCAATGGCAAAAATCAATGAATATTGTAAATGCACAAACAGTAATTTCTCCGCATTGCAAGGTGCAATTCTGAAATTTTTTGCTTTTTCCTGCTCCTCTTAGCATGATAAAGAAGATTCAAAGAGAGTGAGATGCCAGCTCCTTTCATTCAGTCAGTAGCTTCAATCATTTCTGGACGTTTTTCAATGGCAAAAATCAATGAATATTGTAAATGCACAAACAGTAATTTCTCCGCATTGCAAGGTGCAATTCTGAATTTTTTTGCTTTTTCCTGCTCCTCTTAGCATGATAAAGAAGATTCAAAGAGAGTGAGATGCCAGCTCCTTTCATTCAGTCAGTAGCTTCAAACATTTCTGGTATATGAATAACATGATGTTTTTCAATGGCAAAAATCAATGAATATTGTAAAAGCACAAACAGTAATTTCTCCGCATTGCAAGGTGCAATTCTGAAATTTTTTGCTTTTTCCTGCTCCTCTTAGCATGATAAAGAAGATTCAAAGAGAGTGAGATGCCAGCTCCTTTCATTCAGTCAGTAGCTTCAATCATTTCTGGACGTTTTTCAATGGCAAAAATCAATGAATATTGTAAATGCACAAACAGTAATTTCTCCGCATTGCAAGGTGCAATTCTGAAATTTTTTGCTTTTTCCTGCTCCTCTTAGCATGATAAAGAAGATTCAAAGAGAGTGAGATGCCAGCTCCTTTCATTCAGTCAGTAGCTTCAATCATTTCTGGACGTTTTTCAATGGCAAAAATCAATGAATATTGTAAATGCACAATCAGTAATTTCTCCGCATTGCAAGGTGCAATTCTGAAATTTTTTGCTTTTTCCTGCTCCTCTTAGCATGATAAAGAAGATTCAAAGAGAGTGAGATGCCAGCTCCTTTCATTCAGTCAGTAGCTTCAATCATTTCTGGACGTTTTTCAATGGCAAAAATCAATGAATATTGTAAATGCACAAACAGTAATTTCTCCGCATTGCAAGGTGCAATTCTGAATTTTTTTGCTTTTTCCTGCTCCTCTTAGCATGATAAAGAAGATTCAAAGAGAGTGAGATGCCAGCTCCTTTCATTCAGTCAGTAGCTTCAAACATTTCTGGTATATGAATAACATGATGTTTTTCAATGGCAAAAATCAATGAATATTGTAAAAGCACAAACAGTAATTTCTCCGCATTGCAAGGTGCAATTCTGAAATTTTTTGCTTTTTCCTGCTCCTCTTAGCATGATAAAGAAGATTCAAAGAGAGTGAGATGCCAGCTCCTTTCATTCAGTCAGTAGCTTCAATCATTTCTGGACGTTTTTCAATGGCAAAAATCAATGAATATTGTAAATGCACAAACAGTAATTTCTCCGCATTGCAAGGTGCAATTCTGAATTTTTTTGCTTTTTCCTGCTCCTCTTAGCATGATAAAGAAGATTCAAAGAGAGTGAGATGCCAGCTCCTTTCATTCAGTCAGTAGCTTCAAACATTTCTGGTATATGAATAACATGATGTTTTTCAATGGCAAAAATCAATGAATATTGTAAAAGCACAAACAGTAATTTCTCCGCATTGCAAGGTGCAATTCTGAAATTTTTTGCTTTTTCCTGCTCCTCTTAGCATGATAAAGAAGATTCAAAGAGAGTGAGATGCCAGCTCCTTTCATTCAGTCAGTAGCTTCAATCATTTCTGGACGTTTTTCAATGGCAAAAATCAATGAATATTGTAAATGCACAAACAGTAATTTCTCCGCATTGCAAGGTGCAATTCTGAAATTTTTTGCTTTTTCCTGCTCCTCTTAGCATGATAAAGAAGATTCAAAGAGAGTGAGATGCCAGCTCCTTTCATTCAGTCAGTAGCTTCAATCCTTTCTGGACGTTTTTCAATGGCAAAAATCAATGAATATTGTAAATGCACAAACAGTAATTTCTCCGCATTGCAAGGTGCAATTCTGAAATTTTTTGCTTTTTCCTGCTCCTCTTAGCATGATAAAGAAGATTCAAAGAGAGTGAGATGCCAGCTCCTTTCATTCAGTCAGTAGCTTCAAACATTTCTGGTATATGAATAACATGATGTTTTTCAATGGCAAAAATCAATGAATATTGTAAAAGCACAAACAGTAATTTCTCCGCATTGCAAGGTGCAATTCTGAAATTTTTTGCTTTTTCCTGCTCCTCTTAGCATGATAAAGAAGATTCAAAGAGAGTGAGATGCCAGCTCCTTTCATTCAGTCAGTAGCTTCAATCATTTCTGGACGTTTTTCAATGGCAAAAATCAATGAATATTGTAAATGCACAAACAGTAATTTCTCCGCATTGCAAGGTGCAATTCTGAAATTTTTTGCTTTTTCCTGCTCCTCTTAGCATGATAAAGAAGATTCAAAGAGAGTGAGATGCCAGCTCCTTTCATTCAGTCAGTAGCTTCAATCATTTCTGGTATATGAATAACATGATGTTTTTCAATGGCAAAAATCAATGAATATTGTAAATGCACAAACAGTAATTTCTCCGCATTGCAAGTTGCAATTCTGAAATTTTTTGCTTTTTCCTGCTCCTCTTAGCATGATAAAGAAGATTCAAAGAGAGTGAGATGCCAGCTCCTTTCATTCAGTCAGTAGCTTCAATCATTTCTGGACGTTTTTCAATGGCAAAAATCAATGAATATTGTAAATGCACAAACAGTAATTTCTCCGCATTGCAAGGTGCAATTCTGAAATTTTTTGCTTTTTCCTGCTCCTCTTAGCATGATAAAGAAGATTCAAAGAGAGTGAGATGCCAGCTCCATTCATTCAGTCAGTAGCTTCAATCATTTCTGGACGTTTTTCAATGGCAAAAATCAATGAATATTGTAAATGCACAAACAGTAATTTCTCCGCATTGCAAGGTGCAATTCTGAAATTTTTTGCTTTTTCCTGCTCCTCTTAGCATGATAAAGAAGATTCAAAGAGAGTGAGATGACAGCTCCTTTCATTCAGTCAGTAGCTTCAATCATTTCTGGTATATGAATAACATGATGTTTTTCAATGGCAAAAATCAATGAATATTGTAAATGCACAAACAGTAATTTCTCCACATTGCAAGGTGCAATTCTGAAATTTTTTGCTTTTTCCTGCTCCTCTTAGCATGATAAAGAAGATTCAAAGAGAGTGAGATGCCAGCTCCTTTCATTCAGTCAGTAGCTTCAATCATTTCTGGACGTTTTTCAATGGCAAAAATCAATGAATATTGTAAATGCACAAACAGTAATTTCTCCGCATTGCAAGGTGCAATTCTGAAATTTTTTGCTTTTTCCTGCTCCTCTTAGCATGATAAAGAAGATTCAAAGAGAGCGAGATGCCAGCTCCTTTCATTCAGTCAGTAGCTTCAATCATTTCTGGTATATGAATAACATGATGTTTTTCAATGGCAAAAATCAATGAATATTGTAAATGCACAAACAGTAATTTCTCCGCATTGCAAGGTGCAATTCTGAAATTTTTTGCTTTTTCCTGCTCCTCTTAGCATGATAAAGAAGATTCAAAGAGAGTGAGATGCCAGCTCCTTTCATTCAGTCAGTAGCTTCAATCATTTCTGGACGTTTTTCAATGGCAAAAATCAATGAATATTGTAAATGCACAAACAGTAATTTCTCCGCATTGCAAGGTGCAATTCTGAAATTTTTTGCTTTTTCCTGCTCCTCTTAGCATGATAAAGAAGATTCAAAGAGAGTGAGATGCCAGCTCCTTTCATTCAGTCAGTAGCTTCAATCATTTCTGGACGTTTTTCAATGGCAAAAATCAATGAATATTGTAAATGCACAAACAGTAATTTCTCCGCATTGCAAGGTGCAATTCTGAAATTTTTTGCTTTTTCCGGCTCCTCTTAGCATGATAAAGAAGATTCAAAGAGAGTGAGATGCCAGCTCCTTTCATTCAGTCAGTAGCTTCAATCATTTCTGGTATATGAATAACATGATGTTTTTCAATGGCAAAAATCAATGAATATTGTAAATGCACAAACAGCAATTTCTCCGCATTGCAAGGTGCAATTCTGAAATTTTTTGCTTTTTCCTGCTCCTCTTAGCATGATAAAGAAGATTCAAAGAGAGTGAGATGCCAGCTCCTTTCATTCAGTCAGCAGCTTCAATCATTTCTGGACATTTTTCAATGGCAAAAATCAATGAATATTGTAAATGCACAAACAGTAATTTCTCCGCATTGCAAGGTGCAATTCTGAAATTTTTTGCTTTTTCCTGCTCCTCTTAGCATGATAAAGAAGATTCAAAGAAAGTGAGATGCCAGCTCCTTTCATTCAGTCAGTAGCTTCAAACATTTCTGGTATATGAATAACATGATGTTTTTCAATGGCAAAAATCAATGAATATTGTAAAAGCACAAACAGTAATTTCTCCGCATTGCAAGGTGCAATTCTGAAATTTTTTGCTTTTTCCTGCTCCTCTTAGCATGATAAAGAAGATTCAAAGAGAGTGAGATGCCAGCTCCTTTCATTCAGTCAGTAGCTTCAATCATTTCTGGACGTTTTTCAATGGCAAAAATCAATGAATATTGTAAATGCACAAACAGTAATTTCTCCGCATTGCAAGGTGCAATTCTGAAATTTTTTGCTTTTTCCTGCTCCTCTTAGCATGATAAAGAAGATTCAAAGAGAGTGAGATGCCAGCTCCTTTCATTCAGTCAGTAGCTTCAATCATTTCTGGTATATAAATAACATGATGTTTTTCAATGGCAAAAATCAATGAATATTGTAAATGCACAAACAGTAATTTCTCCGCATTGCAAGTTGCAATTCTGAAATTTTTTGCTTTTTCCTGCTCCTCTTAGCATGATAAAGAAGATTCAAAGAGAGTGAGATGCCAGCTCCTTTCATTCAGTCAGTAGCTTCAATTATTTCTGGACGTTTTTCAATGGCAAAAATCAATGAATATTGTAAATGCACAAACAGTAATTTCTCCGCATTGCAAGGTGCAATTCTGAAATTTTTGGCTTTTTCCTGCTCCTCTTAGCATGATAAAGAAGATTCAAAGAGAGTGAGATGCCAGCTCCTTTCATTCAGTCAGTAGCTTCAATCATTTCTGGATGTTTTTCAATGGCAAAAATCAATGAATATTGTAAATGCACAAACAGTAATTTCTCCGCATTGCAAGGTGCAATTCTGAAATTTTTTGCTTTTTCCTGCTCCTCTTAGCATGATAAAGAAGATTCAAAGAGAGTGAGATGCCAGCTCCTTTCATTCAGTCAGTAGCTTCAATCATTTCTGGACGTTTTTCAATGGCAAAAATCAATGAATATTGTAAATGCACAAACAGTAATTTCTCCGCATTGCAAGGTGCAATTCTGAATTTTTTTGCTTTTTCCTGCTCCTCTTAGCATGATAAAGAAGATTCAAAGAGAGTGAGATGCCAGCTCCTTTCATTCAGTCAGTAGCTTCAAACATTTCTGGTATATGAATAACATGATGTTTTTCAATGGCAAAAATCAATGAATATTGTAAAAGCACAAACAGTAATTTCTCCGCATGGCAAGGTGCAATTCTGAAATTTTTTGCTTTTTCCTGCTCCTCTTAGCATGATAAAGAAGATTCAAAGAGAGTGAGATGCCAGCTCCTTTCATTCAGTCAGTAGCTTCAATCATTTCTGGACGTTTTTCAATGGCAAAAATCAATGAATATTGTAAATGCACAAACAGTAATTTCTCCGCATTGCAAGGTGCAATTCTGAAATTTTTTGCTTTTTCCTGCTCCTCTTAGCATGATAAAGAAGATTCAAAGAGAGTGAGATGCCAGCTCCTTTCATTCAGTCAGTAGCTTCAATCATTTCTGGACGTTTTTCAATGGCAAAAATCAATGAATATTGTAAATGCACAAACAGTAATTTCTCCGCATTGCAAGGTGCAATTCTGAAATTTTTTGCTTTTTCCTGCTCCTCTTAGCATGATAAAGAAGATTCAAAGAGAGTGAGATGCCAGCTCCTTTCATTCAGTCAGTAGCTTCAAACATTTCTGGTATATGAATAACATGATGTTTTTCAATGGCAAAAATCAATGAATATTGTAAATGCACAAACAGTAATTTCTCCGCATTGCAAGTTGCAATTCTGAAATTTTTTGCTTTTTCCTGCTCCTCTTAGCATGATAAAGAAGATTCAAAGAGAGTGAGATGCCAGCTCCTTTCATTCAGTCAGTAGCTTCAATCATTTCTGGACGTTTTTCAATGGCAAAAATCAATGAATATTGTAAATGCACAAACAGTAATTTCTCCGCATTGCAAGGTGCAATTCTGAAATTTTTTGCTTTTTCCTGCTCCTCTTTGCATGATAAAGAAGATTCAAAGAGAGTGAGATGCCAGCTCCATTCATTCAGTCAGTAGCTTCAATCATTTCTGGACGTTTTTCAATGGCAAAAATCAATGAATATTGTAAATGCACAAACAGTAATTTCTCCGCATTGCAAGGTGCAATTCTGAAATTTTTTGCTTTTTCCTGCTCCTCTTAGCATGATAAAGAAGATTCAAAGAGAGTGAGATGCCAGCTCCTTTCATTCAGTCAGTAGCTTCAAACATTTCTGGTATATGAATAACATGATGTTTTTCAATGGCAAAAATCAATGAATATTGTAAAAGCACAAACAGTAATTTCTCCGCATTGCAAGGTGCAATTCTGAAATTTTTTGCTTTTTCCTGCTCCTCTTAGCATGATAAAGAAGATTCAAAGAGAGTGAGATGCCAGCTCCTTTCATTCAGTCAGTAGCTTCAATCATTTCTGGACGTTTTTCAATGGCAAAAATCAATGAATATTGTAAATGCACAAACAGTAATTTCTCCGCATTGCAAGGTGCAATTCTGAAATTTTTTGCTTTTTCCTGCTCCTCTTAGCATGATAAAGAAGATTCAAAGAGAGTGAGATGCCAGCTCCTTTCATTCAGTCAGTAGCTTCAATCATTTCTGGACGTTTTTCAATGGCAAAAATCAATGAATATTGTAAATGCACAAACAGTAATTTCTCCGCATTGCAAGGTGCAATTCTGAAATTTTTTGCTTTTTCCTGCTCCTCTTTGCATGATAAAGAAGATTCAAAGAGAGTGAGATGCCAGCTCCTTTCATTCAGTCAGTAGCTTCAATCATTTCTGGTATATGAATAACATGATGTTTTTCAATGGCAAAAATCAATGAATATTGTAAATGCACAAACAGTAATTTCTCCGCATTGCAAGGTGCAATTCTGAAATTTTTTGCATTTTCCTGCTCCTCTTAGCATGATAAAGAAGATTCAAAGAGAGTGAGATGCCAGCTCCTTTCATTCAGTCAGTAGCTTCAATCATTTCTGGACGTTTTTCAATGGCAAAAATCAATGAATATTGTAAATGCACAAACAGTAATTTCTCCGCATTGCAAGGTGCAATTCTGAAATTTTTTGCTTTTTCCTGCTCCTCTTAGCATGATAAAGAAGATTCAAAGAGAGTGAGATGCCAGCTCCTTTCATTCAGTCAGTAGCTTCAAACATTTCTGGTATATGAATAACATGATGTTTTTCAATGGCAAAAATCAATGAATATTGTAAATGCACAAACAGTAATTTCTCCGCATTGCAAGGTGCAATTCTGAAATTTTTTGCTTTTTCCTGCTCCTCTTAGCATGATAAAGAAGATTCAAAGAGAGTGAGATGCCAGCTCCTTTCATTCAGTCAGTAGCTTCAATCATTTCTGGACGTTTTTCAATGGCAAAAATCAATGAATATTGTAAATGCACAAACAGTAATTTCTCCGCATTGCAAGGTGCAATTCTGAAATTTTTTGCTTTTTCCTGCTCCTCTTAGCATGATAAAGAAGATTAAAAGAGAGTGAGATGCCAGCTTCTTTCATTCAGTCAGTAGCTTCAAACATTTCTGGGATATGAATAACATGATGTTTTTCAATGGCAAAAATTAATGAATATTGTAAATGCACAAACAGTAATTTCTCCGCATTGCAAGGTGCAATTCTGAAATTTTTTGCTTTTTCCTGCTCCTCTTAGCATGATAAAGAAGATTCAAAGAGAGTGAGATGCCAGCTCCTTTCATTCAGTCAGTAGCTTCAATCATTTCTGGTATATGAATAACATGATGTTTTTCAATGGCAAAAATCAATGAATATTGTAAATGCACAAACAGTAATTTTTCCGCATTGCAAGTTGCAATTCTGAAATTTTTTGCTTTTTCCTGCTCCTCTTAGCATGATAAAGAAGATTCAAAGAGAGTGAGATGCCAGCTCCTTTCATTCAGTCAGTAGCTTCAATCATTTCTGGACGTTTTTCAATGGCAAAAATCAATGAATATTGTAAATGCACAAACAGTAATTTCTCCGCATTGCAAGGTGCAATTCTGAAATTTTTTGCTTTTTCCTGCTCCTCTTAGCATGATAAAGAAGATTCAAAGAGAGTGAGATGCCAGCTCCTTTCATTCAGTCAGTAGCTTCAATCATTTCTGGACATTTTTCAATGGCAAAAATCAATGAATATTGTAAATGCACAAACAGTAATTTCTCCGCATTCCAAGGTGCAATTCTGAAATTTTTTGCTTTTTCCTGCTCCTCTTAGCATGATAAAGAAGATTCAAAGAGAGTGAGATGCCAGCTCCTTTCATTCAGTCAGTAGCTTCAAACATTTCTGGTATATGAATAACATGATGTTTTTCAATGGCAAAAATCAATGAATATTGTAAATGCACAAACAGTAATTTCTCCGCATTGCAAGGTGCAATTCTGAAATTTTTTGCTTTTTCCTGCTCCTCTTAGCATGATAAAGAAGATTCAAAGAGAGTGAGATGCCAGCTCCTTTCATTCAGTCAGTAGCTTCAATCATTTCTGGACGTTTTTCAATGGCAAAAATCAATGAATATTGTAAATGCACAAACAGTAATTTCTCCGCATTGCAAGGTGCAATTCTGAAATTTTTTGCTTTTTCCTGCTCCTCTTAGCATGATAAAGAAGATTCAAAGAGAGTGAGATGCCAGCTTCTTTCATTCAGTCAGTAGCTTCAAACATTTCTGGGATATGAATAACATGATGTTTTTCAATGGCAAAAATTAATGAATATTGTAAATGCACAAACAGTAATTTCTCCGCATTGCAAGGTGCAATTCTGAAATTTTTTGCTTTTTCCTGCTCCTCTTAGCATGATAAAGAATATTCAAAGAGAGTGAGATGCCAGCTCCTTTCATTCAGTCAGTAGCTTCAATCATTTCTGGACGTTTTTCAATGGCAAAAATCAATGAATATTGTAAATGCACAAACAGTAATTTCTCCGCATTGCAAGGTGCAATTCTGAAATTTTTTGCTTTTTCCTGCTCCTCTTAGCATGATAAAGAAGATTCAAAGAGAGTGAGATGCCAGCTCCTTTCATTCAGTCAGTAGCTTCAATCATTTCTGGACGTTTTTCAATGGCAAAAATCAATGAATATTGTAAATGCACAAACAGTAATTTCTCCGCATTGCAAGGTGCAATTCTGAAATTTTTTGCTTTTTCCTGCTCCTCTTAGCATGATAAAGAAGATTCAAAGAGAGTGAGATGCCAGCTCCTTTCATTCAGTCAGTAGCTTCAATCATTTCTGGTATATGAATAACATGATGTTTTTCAATGGCAAAAATCAATGAATATTGTAAATGCACAAACAGTAATTTCTCCGCATTGCAAGTTGCAATTCTGAAATTTTTTGATTTTTCCTGCTCCTCTTAGCATGATAAAGAAGATTCAAAGAGAGTGAGATGCCAGCTCCTTTCATTCAGTCAGTAGCTTCAATCATTTCTGGACGTTTTTCAATGGCAAAAATCAATGAATATTGTAAATGCACAAACAGTAATTTCTCCGCATTGCAAGGTGCAATTCTGAAATTTTTTGCTTTTTCCTGCTCCTCTTAGCATGATAAAGAAGATTCAAAGAGAGTGAGATGCCAGCTCCTTTCATTCAGTCAGTAGCTTCAATCATTTCTGGACGTTTTTCAATGGCAAAAATCAATGAATATTGTAAATGCACAAACAGTAATTTCTCCGCATTGCAAGGTGCAATTCTGAAATTTTTTGCTTTTTCCTGCTCCTCTTAGCATGATAAAGAAGATTCAAAGAGAGTGAGATGCCAGCTCCTTTCATTCAGTCAGTAGCTTCAAACATTTCTGGTATATGAATAACATGATGTTTTTCAATGGCAAAAATCAATGAATATTGTAAAAGCACAAACAGTAATTTCTCCGCATTGCAAGGTGCAATTCTGAAATTTTTTGCTTTTTCCTGCTCCTCTTAGCATGATAAAGAAGATTCAAAGAGAGTGAGATGCCAGCTCCTTTCATTCAGTCAGTAGCTTCAATCATTTCTGGACGTTTTTCAATGGCAAAAATCAATGAATATTGTAAATGCACAAACAGTAATTTCTCCGCATTGCAAGGTGCAATTCTGAAATTTTTTGCTTTTTCCTGCTCCTCTTAGCATGATAAAGAAGATTCAAAGAGAGTGAGATGCCAGCTCCTTTCATTCAGTCAGTAGCTTCAATCATTTCTGGTATATGAATAACATGATGTTTTTCAATGGCAAAAATCAATGAATATTGTAAATGCACAAACAGTAATTTCTCCACATTGCAAGGTGCAATTCTGAAATTTTTTGCTTTTTCCTGCTCCTCTTAGCATGATAAAGAAGATTCAAAGAGAGTGAGATGCCAGCTCCTTTCATTCAGTCAGTAGCTTCAATCATTTCTGGACGTTTTTCAATGGCAAAAATCAATGAATATTGTAAATGCACAAACAGTAATTTCTCCGCATTGCAAGGTGCAATTCTGAAATTTTTTGCTTTTTCCTGCTCCTCTTAGCATGATAAAGAAGATTCAAAGAGAGCGAGATGCCAGCTCCTTTCATTCAGTCAGTAGCTTCAATCATTTCTGGTATATGAATAACATGATGTTTTTCAATGGCAAAAATCAATGAATATTGTAAATGCACAAACAGTAATTTCTCCGCATTGCAAGGTGCAATTCTGAAATTTTTTGCTTTTTCCTGCTCCTCTTAGCATGATAAAGAAGATTCAAAGAGAGTGAGATGCCAGCTCCTTTCATTCAGTCAGTAGCTTCAATCATTTCTGGACGTTTTTCAATGGCAAAAATCAATGAATATTGTAAATGCACAAACAGTAATTTCTCCGCATTGCAAGGTGCAATTCTGAAATTTTTTGCTTTTTCCTGCTCCTCTTAGCATGATAAAGAAGATTCAAAGAGAGTGAGATGCCAGCTCCTTTCATTCAGTCAGTAGCTTCAAACATTTCTGGTATATGAATAACATGATGTTTTTCAATGGCAAAAATCAATGAATATTGTAAATGCACAAACAGTAATTTCTCCGCATTGCAAGGTGCAATTCTGAAATTTTTTGCTTTTTCCTGCTCCTCTTAGCATGATAAAGAAGATTCAAAGAGAGTGAGATGCCAGCTCCTTTCATTCAGTCAGTAGCTTCAATCATTTCTGGACGTTTTTCAATGGCAAAAATCAATGAATATTGTAAATGCACAAACAGTAATTTCTCCGCATTGCAAGGTGCAATTCTGAAATTTTTTGCTTTTTCCTGCTCCTCTTAGCATGATAAAGAAGATTCAAAGAGAGTGAGATGCCAGCTCCTTTCATTCAGTCAGTAGCTTCAATCATTTCTGGACGTTTTTCAATGGCAAAAATCAATGAATATTGTAAATGCACAAACAGTAATTTCTCCGCATTGCAAGGTGCAATTCTGAAATTATTTGCTTTTTCCTGCTCCTCTTAGCATGATAAAGAAGATTCAAAGAGAGTGAGATGCCAGCTCCTTTCATTCAGTCAGTAGCTTCAATCATTTCTGGTATATGAATAACATGATGTTTTTCAATGGCAAAAATCAATGAATATTGTAAATGCACAAACAGTAATTTCTCCGCATTGCAAGGTGCAATTCTGAAATTTTTTGCTTTTTCCTGCTCCTCTTAGCATGATAAAGAAGATTCAAAGAGAGTGAGATGCCAGCTCCTTTCATTCAGTCAGCAGCTTCAATCATTTCTGGACATTTTTCAATGGCAAAAATCAATGAATATTGTAAATGCACAAACAGTAATTTCTCCGCATTGCAAGGTGCAATTCTGAAATTTTTTGCTTTTTCCTGCTCCTCTTAGCATGATAAAGAAGATTCAAAGAGAGTGAGATGCCAGCTCCTTTCATTCAGTCAGTAGCTTCAATCATTTCTGGACGTTTTTCAATGGCAAAAATCAATGAATATTGTAAATGCACAAACAGTAATTTCTCCGCATTGCAAGGTGCAATTCTGAAATTTTTTGCTTTTTCCTGCTCCTCTTAGCATGATAAAGAAGATTAAAAGAGAGTGAGATGCCAGCTTCTTTCATTCAGTCAGTAGCTTCAAACATTTCTGGGATATGAATAACATGATGTTTTTCAATGGCAAAAATTAATGAATATTGTAAATGCACAAACAGTAATTTCTCCGCATTGCAAGGTGCAATTCTGAAATTTTTTGCTTTTTCCTGCTCCTCTTAGCATGATAAAGAAGATTCAAAGAGAGTGAGATGCCAGCTCCTTTCATTCAGTCAGTAGCTTCAATCATTTCTGGACGTTTTTCAATGGCAAAAATCAATGAATATTGTAAATGCACAAACAGTAATTTCTCCGCATTGCAAGGTGCAATTCTGAAATTTTTTACTTTTTCCTGCTCCTCTTAGCATGATAAAGAAGATTCAAAGAGAGTGAGATGCCAGCTCCTTTCATTCAGTCAGTAGCTTCAATCATTTCTGGACGTTTTTCAATGGCAAAAATCAATGAATATTGTAAATGCACAAACAGTAATTTCTCCGCATTGCAAGGTGCAATTCTGAAATTTTTTGCTTTTTCCTGCTCCTCTTAGCATGATAAAGAAGATTCAAAGAGAGTGAGATGCCAGCTCCTTTCATTCAGTCAGTAGCTTCAATCATTTCTGGTATATGAATAACATGATGTTTTTCAATGGCAAAAATCAATGAATATTGTAAATGCACAAACAGTAATTTTTCCGCATTGCAAGTTGCAATTCTGAAATTTTTTGCTTTTTCCTGCTCCTCTTAGCATGATAAAGAAGATTCAAAGAGAGTGACATGCCAGCTCCTTTCATTCAGTCAGTAGCTTCAATCATTTCTGGACGTTTTTCAATGGCAAAAATCAATGAATATTGTAAATGCACAAACAGTAATTTCTCCGCATTGCAAGGTGCAATTCTGAAATTTTTTGCTTTTTCCTGCTCCTCTTAGCATGATAAAGAAGATTCAAAGAGAGTGAGATGCCAGCTCCTTTCATTCAGTCAGTAGCTTCAATCATTTCTGGACATTTTTCAATGGCAAAAATCAATGAATATTGTAAATGCACAAACAGTAATTTCTCCGCATTCCAAGGTGCAATTCTGAAATTTTTTGCTTTTTCCTGCTCCTCTTAGCATGATAAAGAAGATTCAAAGAGAGTGAGATGCCAGCTCCTTTCATTCAGTCAGTAGCTTCAAACATTTCTGGTATATGAATAACATGATGTTTTTCAATGGCAAAAATCAATGAATATTGTAAATGCACAAACAGTAATTTCTCCGCATTGCAAGGTGCAATTCTGAAATTTTTTGCTTTTTCCTGCTCCTCTTAGCATGATAAAGAAGATTCAAAGAGAGTGAGATGCCAGCTCCTTTCATTCAGTCAGTAGCTTCAATCATTTCTGGACGTTTTTCAATGGCAAAAATCAATGAATATTGTAAATGCACAAACAGTAATTTCTCCGCATTGCAAGGTGCAATTCTGAAATTTTTTGCTTTTTCCTGCTCCTCTTTGCATGATAAAGAAGATTCAAAGAGAGTGAGATGCCAGCTCCTTTCATTCAGTCAGTAGCTTCAATCATTTCTGGTATATGAATAACATGATGTTTTTCAATGGCAAAAATCAATGAATATTGTAAATGCACAAACAGTAATTTCTCCGCATTGCAAGGTGCAATTCTGAAATTTTTTGCATTTTCCTGCTCCTCTTAGCATGATAAAGAAGATTCAAAGAGAGTGAGATGCCAGCTCCTTTCATTCAGTCAGTAGCTTCAATCATTTCTGGACGTTTTTCAATGGCAAAAATCAATGAATATTGTAAATGCACAAACAGTAATTTCTCCGCATTGCAAGGTGCAATTCTGAAATTTTTTGCTTTTTCCTGCTCCTCTTAGCATGATAAAGAAGATTCAAAGAGAGTGAGATGCCAGCTCCTTTCATTCAGTCAGTAGCTTCAAACATTTCTGGTATATGAATAACATGATGTTTTTCAATGGCAAAAATCAATGAATATTGTAAATGCACAAACAGTAATTTCTCCGCATTGCAAGGTGCAATTCTGAAATTTTTTGCTTTTTCCTGCTCCTCTTAGCATGATAAAGAAGATTCAAAGAGAGTGAGATGCCAGCTCCTTTCATTCAGTCAGTAGCTTCAATCATTTCTGGACGTTTTTCAATGGCAAAAATCAATGAATATTGTAAATGCACAAACAGTAATTTCTCCGCATTGCAAGGTGCAATTCTGAAATTTTTTGCTTTTTCCTGCTCCTCTTAGCATGATAAAGAAGATTAAAAGAGAGTGAGATGCCAGCTTCTTTCATTCAGTCAGTAGCTTCAAACATTTCTGGGATATGAATAACATGATGTTTTTCAATGGCAAAAATTAATGAATATTGTAAATGCACAAACAGTAATTTCTCCGCATTGCAAGGTGCAATTCTGAAATTTTTTGCTTTTTCCTGCTCCTCTTAGCATGATAAAGAAGATTCAAAGAGAGTGAGATGCCAGCTCCTTTCATTCAGTCAGTAGCTTCAATCATTTCTGGACGTTTTTCAATGGCAAAAATCAATGAATATTGTAAATGCACAAACAGTAATTTCTCCGCATTGCAAGGTGCAATTCTGAAATTTTTTACTTTTTCCTGCTCCTCTTAGCATGATAAAGAAGATTCAAAGAGAGTGAGATGCCAGCTCCTTTCATTCAGTCAGTAGCTTCAATCATTTCTGGACGTTTTTCAATGGCAAAAATCAATGAATATTGTAAATGCACAAACAGTAATTTCTCCGCATTGCAAGGTGCAATTCTGAAATTTTTTGCTTTTTCCTGCTCCTCTTAGCATGATAAAGAAGATTCAAAGAGAGTGAGATGCCAGCTCCTTTCATTCAGTCAGTAGCTTCAATCATTTCTGGTATATGAATAACATGATGTTTTTCAATGGCAAAAATCAATGAATATTGTAAATGCACAAACAGTAATTTTTCCGCATTGCAAGTTGCAATTCTGAAATTTTTTGCTTTTTCCTGCTCCTCTTAGCATGATAAAGAAGATTCAAAGAGAGTGAGATGCCAGCTCCTTTCATTCAGTCAGTAGCTTCAATCATTTCTGGACGTTTTTCAATGGCAAAAATCAATGAATATTGTAAATGCACAAACAGTAATTTCTCCGCATTGCAAGGTGCAATTCTGAAATTTTTTGCTTTTTCCTGCTCCTCTTAGCATGATAAAGAAGATTCAAAGAGAGTGAGATGCCAGCTCCTTTCATTCAGTCAGTAGCTTCAATCATTTCTGGACATTTTTCAATGGCAAAAATCAATGAATATTGTAAATGCACAAACAGTAATTTCTCCGCATTCCAAGGTGCAATTCTGAAATTTTTTGCTTTTTCCTGCTCCTCTTAGCATGATAAAGAAGATTCAAAGAGAGTGAGATGCCAGCTCCTTTCATTCAGTCAGTAGCTTCAAACATTTCTGGTATATGAATAACATGATGTTTTTCAATGGCAAAAATCAATGAATATTGTAAATGCACAAACAGTAATTTCTCCGCATTGCAAGGTGCAATTCTGAAATTTTTTGCTTTTTCCTGCTCCTCTTAGCATGATAAAGAAGATTCAAAGAGAGTGAGATGCCAGCTCCTTTCATTCAGTCAGTAGCTTCAATCATTTCTGGACGTTTTTCAATGGCAAAAATCAATGAATATTGTAAATGCACAAACAGTAATTTCTCCGCATTGCAAGGTGCAATTCTGAAATTTTTTGCTTTTTCCTGCTCCTCTTAGCATGATAAAGAAGATTCAAAGAGAGTGAGATGCCAGCTTCTTTCATTCAGTCAGTAGCTTCAAACATTTCTGGGATATGAATAACATGATGTTTTTCAATGGCAAAAATTAATGAATATTGTAAATGCACAAACAGTAATTTCTCCGCATTGCAAGGTGCAATTCTGAAATTTTTTGCTTTTTCCTGCTCCTCTTAGCATGATAAAGAATATTCAAAGAGAGTGAGATGCCAGCTCCTTTCATTCAGTCAGTAGCTTCAATCATTTCTGGACGTTTTTCAATGGCAAAAATCAATGAATATTGTAAATGCACAAACAGTAATTTCTCCGCATTGCAAGGTGCAATTCTGAAATTTTTTGCTTTTTCCTGCTCCTCTTAGCATGATAAAGAAGATTCAAAGAGAGTGAGATGCCAGCTCCTTTCATTCAGTCAGTAGCTTCAATCATTTCTGGACGTTTTTCAATGGCAAAAATCAATGAATATTGTAAATGCACAAACAGTAATTTCTCCGCATTGCAAGGTGCAATTCTGAAATTTTTTGCTTTTTCCTGCTCCTCTTAGCATGATAAAGAAGATTCAAAGAGAGTGAGATGCCAGCTCCTTTCATTCAGTCAGTAGCTTCAATCATTTCTGGTATATGAATAACATGATGTTTTTCAATGGCAAAAATCAATGAATATTGTAAATGCACAAACAGTAATTTCTCCGCATTGCAAGGTGCAATTCTGAAATTTTTTGCTTTTTCCTGCTCCTCTTAGCATGATAAAGAAGATTCAAAGAGAGTGAGATGCCAGCTCCTTTCATTCAGTCAGTAGCTTCAAACATTTCTGGTATATGAATAACATGATGTTTTTCAATGGCAAAAATCAATGAATATTGTAAATGCACAAACAGTAATTTCTCCGCATTGCAAGGTGCAATTCTGAAATTTTTTGCTTTTTCCTGCTCCTCTTAGCATGATAAAGAAGATTCAAAGAGAGTGAGATGCCAGCTCCTTTCATTCAGTCAGTAGCTTCAATCATTTCTGGACGTTTTTCAATGGCAAAAATCAATGAATATTGTAAATGCACAAACAGTAATTTCTCCGCATTGCAAGGTGCAATTCTGAAATTTTTTGCTTTTTCCTGCTCCTCTTAGCATGATAAAGAAGATTAAAAGAGAGTGAGATGCCAGCTTCTTTCATTCAGTCAGTAGCTTCAAACATTTCTGGGATATGAATAACATGATGTTTTTCAATGGCAAAAGTTAATGAATATTGTAAATGCACAAACAGTAATTTCTCCGCATTGCAAGGTGCAATTCTGAAATTTTTTGCTTTTTCCTGCTCCTCTTAGCATGATAAAGAAGATTCAAAGAGAGTGAGATGCCAGCTCCTTTCATTCAGTCAGTAGCTTCAATCATTTCTGGACGTTTTTCAATGGCAAAAATCAATGAATATTGTAAATGCACAAACAGTAATTTCTCCGCATTGCAAGGTGCAATTCTGAAATTTTTTACTTTTTCCTGCTCCTCTTAGCATGATAAAGAAGATTCAAAGAGAGTGAGATGCCAGCTCCTTTCATTCAGTCAGTAGCTTCAATCATTTCTGGACGTTTTTCAATGGCAAAAATCAATGAATATTGTAAATGCACAAACAGTAATTTCTCCGCATTGCAAGGTGCAATTCTGAAATTTTTTGCTTTTTCCTGCTCCTCTTAGCATGATAAAGAAGATTCAAAGAGAGTGAGATGCCAGCTCCTTTCATTCAGTCAGTAGCTTCAATCATTTCTGGTATATGAATAACATGATGTTTTTCAATGGCAAAAATCAATGAATATTGTAAATGCACAAACAGTAATTTTTCCGCATTGCAAGTTGCAATTCTGAAATTTTTTGCTTTTTCCTGCTCCTCTTAGCATGATAAAGAAGATTCAAAGAGAGTGAGATGCCAGCTCCTTTCATTCAGTCAGTAGCTTCAATCATTTCTGGACGTTTTTCAATGGCAAAAATCAATGAATATTGTAAATGCACAAACAGTAATTTCTCCGCATTGCAAGGTGCAATTCTGAAATTTTTTGCTTTTTCCTGCTCCTCTTAGCATGATAAAGAAGATTCAAAGAGAGTGAGATGCCAGCTCCTTTCATTCAGTCAGTAGCTTCAATCATTTCTGGACATTTTTCAATGGCAAAAATCAATGAATATTGTAAATGCACAAACAGTAATTTCTCCGCATTCCAAGGTGCAATTCTGAAATTTTTTGCTTTTTCCTGCTCCTCTTAGCATGATAAAGAAGATTCAAAGAGAGTGAGATGCCAGCTCCTTTCATTCAGTCAGTAGCTTCAAACATTTCTGGTATATGAATAACATGATGTTTTTCAATGGCAAAAATCAATGAATATTGTAAATGCACAAACAGTAATTTCTCCGCATTGCAAGGTGCAATTCTGAAATTTTTTGCTTTTTCCTGCTCCTCTTAGCATGATAAAGAAGATTCAAAGAGAGTGAGATGCCAGCTCCTTTCATTCAGTCAGTAGCTTCAATCATTTCTGGACGTTTTTCAATGGCAAAAATCAATGAATATTGTAAATGCACAAACAGTAATTTCTCCGCATTGCAAGGTGCAATTCTGAAATTTTTTGCTTTTTCCTGCTCCTCTTAGCATGATAAAGAAGATTCAAAGAGAGTGAGATGCCAGCTTCTTTCATTCAGTCAGTAGCTTCAAACATTTCTGGGATATGAATAACATGATGTTTTTCAATGGCAAAAATTAATGAATATTGTAAATGCACAAACAGTAATTTCTCCGCATTGCAAGGTGCAATTCTGAAATTTTTTGCTTTTTCCTGCTCCTCTTAGCATGATAAAGAATATTCAAAGAGAGTGAGATGCCAGCTCCTTTCATTCAGTCAGTAGCTTCAATCATTTCTGGACGTTTTTCAATGGCAAAAATCAATGAATATTGTAAATGCACAAACAGTAATTTCTCCGCATTGCAAGGTGCAATTCTGAAATTTTTTGCTTTTTCCTGCTCCTCTTAGCATGATAAAGAAGATTCAAAGAGAGTGAGATGCCAGCTCCTTTCATTCAGTCAGTAGCTTCAATCATTTCTGGACGTTTTTCAATGGCAAAAATCAATGAATATTGTAAATGCACAAACAGTAATTTCTCCGCATTGCAAGGTGCAATTCTGAAATTTTTTGCTTTTTCCTGCTCCTCTTAGCATGATAAAGAAGATTCAAAGAGAGTGAGATGCCAGCTCCTTTCATTCAGTCAGTAGCTTCAATCATTTCTGGTATATGAATAACATGATGTTTTTCAATGGCAAAAATCAATGAATATTGTAAATGCACAAACAGTAATTTCTCCGCATTGCAAGTTGCAATTCTGAAATTTTTTGATTTTTCCTGCTCCTCTTAGCATGATAAAGAAGATTCAAAGAGAGTGAGATGCCAGCTCCTTTCATTCAGTCAGTAGCTTCAATCATTTCTGGACGTTTTTCAATGGCAAAAATCAATGAATATTGTAAATGCACAAACAGTAATTTCTCCGCATTGCAAGGTGCAATTCTGAAATTTTTTGCTTTTTCCTGCTCCTCTTAGCATGATAAAGAAGATTCAAAGAGAGTGAGATGCCAGCTCCTTTCATTCAGTCAGTAGCTTCAATCATTTCTGGACGTTTTTCAATGGCAAAAATCAATGAATATTGTAAATGCACAAACAGTAATTTCTCCGCATTGCAAGGTGCAATTCTGAAATTTTTTGCTTTTTCCTGCTCCTCTTAGCATGATAAAGAAGATTCAAAGAGAGTGAGATGCCAGCTCCTTTCATTCAGTCAGTAGCTTCAAACATTTCTGGTATATGAATAACATGATGTTTTTCAATGGCAAAAATCAATGAATATTGTAAAAGCACAAACAGTAATTTCTCCGCATTGCAAGGTGCAATTCTGAAATTTTTTGCTTTTTCCTGCTCCTCTTAGCATGATAAAGAAGATTCAAAGAGAGTGAGATGCCAGCTCCTTTCATTCAGTCAGTAGCTTCAATCATTTCTGGACGTTTTTCAATGGCAAAAATCAATGAATATTGTAAATGCACAAACAGTAATTTCTCCGCATTGCAAGGTGCAATTCTGAAATTTTTTGCTTTTTCCTGCTCCTCTTAGCATGATAAAGAAGATTCAAAGAGAGTGAGATGCCAGCTCCTTTCATTCAGTCAGTAGCTTCAAACATTTCTGGACGTTTTTCAATGGCAAAAATCAATGAATATTGTAAATGCACAAACAGTAATTTCTCCGCATTGCAAGGTGCAATTCTGAAATTTTTTGCTTTTTCCTGCTCCTCTTAGCATGATAAAGAAGATTCAAAGAGAGTGAGATGCCAGCTCCTTTCATTCAGTCAGTAGCTTCAATCATTTCTGGTATATGAATAACATGATGTTTTTCAATGGCAAAAATCAATGAATATTGTAAATGCACAAACAGTAATTTCTCCACATTGCAAGGTGCAATTCTGAAATTTTTTGCTTTTTCCTGCTCCTCTTAGCATGATAAAGAAGATTCAAAGAGAGTGAGATGCCAGCTCCTTTCATTCAGTCAGTAGCTTCAATCATTTCTGGACGTTTTTCAATGGCAAAAATCAATGAATATTGTAAATGCACAAACAGTAATTTCTCCGCATTGCAAGGTGCAATTCTGAAATTTTTTGCTTTTTCCTGCTCCTCTTAGCATGATAAAGAAGATTCAAAGAGAGCGAGATGCCAGCTCCTTTCATTCAGTCAGTAGCTTCAATCATTTCTGGTATATGAATAACATGATGTTTTTCAATGGCAAAAATCAATGAATATTGTAAATGCACAAACAGTAATTTCTCCGCATTGCAAGGTGCAATTCTGAAATTTTTTGCTTTTTCCTGCTCCTCTTAGCATGATAAAGAAGATTCAAAGAGAGTGAGATGCCAGCTCCTTTCATTCAGTCAGTAGCTTCAATCATTTCTGGACGTTTTTCAATGGCAAAAATCAATGAATATTGTAAATGCACAAACAGTAATTTCTCCGCATTGCAAGGTGCAATTCTGAAATTTTTTGCTTTTTCCTGCTCCTCTTAGCATGATAAAGAAGATTCAAAGAGAGTGAGATGCCAGCTCCTTTCATTCAGTCAGTAGCTTCAATCATTTCTGGACGTTTTTCAATGGCAAAAATCAATGAATATTGTAAATGCACAAACAGTAATTTCTCCGCATTGCAAGGTGCAATTCTGAAATTTTTTGCTTTTTCCTGCTCCTCTTAGCATGATAAAGAAGATTCAAAGAGAGTGAGATGCCAGCTCCTTTCATTCAGTCAGTAGCTTCAATCATTTCTGGTATATGAATAACATGATGTTTTTCAATGGCAAAAATCAATGAATATTGTAAATGCACAAACAGTAATTTCTCCGCATTGCAAGGTGCAATTCTGAAATTTTTTGCTTTTTCCTGCTCCTCTTAGCATGATAAAGAAGATTCAAAGAGAGTGAGATGCCAGCTCCTTTCATTCAGTCAGCAGCTTCAATCATTTCTGGACATTTTTCAATGGCAAAAATCAATGAATATTGTAAATGCACAAACAGTAATTTCTCCGCATTGCAAGGTGCAATTCTGAAATTTTTTGCTTTTTCCTGCTCCTCTTAGCATGATAAAGAAGATTCAAAGAGAGTGAGATGCCAGCTCCTTTCATTCAGTCAGTAGCTTCAATCATTTCTGGACGTTTTTCAATGGCAAAAATCAATGAATATTGTAAATGCACAAACAGTAATTTCTCCGCATTGCAAGGTGCAATTCTGAAATTTTTTGCTTTTTCCTGCTCCTCTTAGCATGATAAAGAAGATTAAAAGAGAGTGAGATGCCAGCTTCTTTCATTCAGTCAGTAGCTTCAAACATTTCTGGGATATGAATAACATGATGTTTTTCAATGGCAAAAATTAATGAATATTGTAAATGCACAAACAGTAATTTCTCCGCATTGCAAGGTGCAATTCTGAAATTTTTTGCTTTTTCCTGCTCCTCTTAGCATGATAAAGAAGATTCAAAGAGAGTGAGATGCCAGCTCCTTTCATTCAGTCAGTAGCTTCAATCATTTCTGGACGTTTTTCAATGGCAAAAATCAATGAATATTGTAAATGCACAAACAGTAATTTCTCCGCATTGCAAGGTGCAATTCTGAAATTTTTTACTTTTTCCTGCTCCTCTTAGCATGATAAAGAAGATTCAAAGAGAGTGAGATGCCAGCTCCTTTCATTCAGTCAGTAGCTTCAATCATTTCTGGACGTTTTTCAATGGCAAAAATCAATGAATATTGTAAATGCACAAACAGTAATTTCTCCGCATTGCAAGGTGCAATTCTGAAATTTTTTGCTTTTTCCTGCTCCTCTTAGCATGATAAAGAAGATTCAAAGAGAGTGAGATGCCAGCTCCTTTCATTCAGTCAGTAGCTTCAATCATTTCTGGTATATGAATAACATGATGTTTTTCAATGGCAAAAATCAATGAATATTGTAAATGCACAAACAGTAATTTTTCCGCATTGCAAGTTGCAATTCTGAAATTTTTTGCTTTTTCCTGCTCCTCTTAGCATGATAAAGAAGATTCAAAGAGAGTGAGATGCCAGCTCCTTTCATTCAGTCAGTAGCTTCAATCATTTCTGGACGTTTTTCAATGGCAAAAATCAATGAATATTGTAAATGCACAAACAGTAATTTCTCCGCATTGCAAGGTGCAATTCTGAAATTTTTTGCTTTTTCCTGCTCCTCTTAGCATGATAAAGAAGATTCAAAGAGAGTGAGATGCCAGCTCCTTTCATTCAGTCAGTAGCTTCAATCATTTCTGGACATTTTTCAATGGCAAAAATCAATGAATATTGTAAATGCACAAACAGTAATTTCTCCGCATTCCAAGGTGCAATTCTGAAATTTTTTGCTTTTTCCTGCTCCTCTTAGCATGATAAAGAAGATTCAAAGAGAGTGAGATGCCAGCTCCTTTCATTCAGTCAGTAGCTTCAAACATTTCTGGTATATGAATAACATGATGTTTTTCAATGGCAAAAATCAATGAATATTGTAAATGCACAAACAGTAATTTCTCCGCATTGCAAGGTGCAATTCTGAAATTTTTTGCTTTTTCCTGCTCCTCTTAGCATGATAAAGAAGATTCAAAGAGAGTGAGATGCCAGCTCCTTTCATTCAGTCAGTAGCTTCAATCATTTCTGGACGTTTTTCAATGGCAAAAATCAATGAATATTGTAAATGCACAAACAGTAATTTCTCCGCATTGCAAGGTGCAATTCTGAAATTTTTTGCTTTTTCCTGCTCCTATTAGCATGATAAAGAAGATTCAAAGAGAGTGAGATGCCAGCTTCTTTCATTCAGTCAGTAGCTTCAAACATTTCTGGGATATGAATAACATGATGTTTTTCAATGGCAAAAATTAATGAATATTGTAAATGCACAAACAGTAATTTCTCCGCATTGCAAGGTGCAATTCTGAAATTTTTTGCTTTTTCCTGCTCCTCTTAGCATGATAAAGAATATTCAAAGAGAGTGAGATGCCAGCTCCTTTCATTCAGTCAGTAGCTTCAATCATTTCTGGACGTTTTTCAATGGCAAAAATCAATGAATATTGTAAATGCACAAACAGTAATTTCTCCGCATTGCAAGGTGCAATTCTGAAATTTTTTGCTTTTTCCTGCTCCTCTTAGCATGATAAAGAAGATTCAAAGAGAGTGAGATGCCAGCTCCTTTCATTCAGTCAGTAGCTTCAATCATTTCTGGACGTTTTTCAATGGCAAAAATCAATGAATATTGTAAATGCACAAACAGTAATTTCTCCGCATTGCAAGGTGCAATTCTGAAATTTTTTGCTTTTTCCTGCTCCTCTTAGCATGATAAAGAAGATTCAAAGAGAGTGAGATGCCAGCTCCTTTCATTCAGTCAGTAGCTTCAATCATTTCTGGTATATGAATAACATGATGTTTTTCAATGGCAAAAATCAATGAATATTGTAAATGCACAAACAGTAATTTCTCCGCATTGCAAGTTGCAATTCTGAAATTTTTTGATTTTTCCTGCTCCTCTTAGCATGATAAAGAAGATTCAAAGAGAGTGAGATGCCAGCTCCTTTCATTCAGTCAGTAGCTTCAATCATTTCTGGACGTTTTTCAATGGCAAAAATCAATGAATATTGTAAATGCACAAACAGTAATTTCTCCGCATTGCAAGGTGCAATTCTGAAATTTTTTGCTTTTTCCTGCTCCTCTTAGCATGATAAAGAAGATTCAAAGAGAGTGAGATGCCAGCTCCTTTCATTCAGTCAGTAGCTTCAATCATTTCTGGACGTTTTTCAATGGCAAAAATCAATGAATATTGTAAATGCACAAACAGTAATTTCTCCGCATTGCAAGGTGCAATTCTGAAATTTTTTGCTTTTTCCTGCTCCTCTTAGCATGATAAAGAAGATTCAAAGAGAGTGAGATGCCAGCTCCTTTCATTCAGTCAGTAGCTTCAAACATTTCTGGTATATGAATAACATGATGTTTTTCAATGGCAAAAATCAATGAATATTGTAAAAGCACAAACAGTAATTTCTCCGCATTGCAAGGTGCAATTCTGAAATTTTTTGCTTTTTCCTGCTCCTCTTAGCATGATAAAGAAGATTCAAAGAGAGTGAGATGCCAGCTCCTTTCATTCAGTCAGTAGCTTCAATCATTTCTGGACGTTTTTCAATGGCAAAAATCAATGAATATTGTAAATGCACAAACAGTAATTTCTCCGCATTGCAAGGTGCAATTCTGAAATTTTTTGCTTTTTCCTGCTCCTCTTAGCATGATAAAGAAGATTCAAAGAGAGTGAGATGCCAGCTCCTTTCATTCAGTCAGTAGCTTCAATCATTTCTGGTATATGAATAACATGATGTTTTTCAATGGCAAAAATCAATGAATATTGTAAATGCACAAACAGTAATTTCTCCACATTGCAAGGTGCAATTCTGAAATTTTTTGCTTTTTCCTGCTCCTCTTAGCATGATAAAGAAGATTCAAAGAGAGTGAGATGCCAGCTCCTTTCATTCAGTCAGTAGCTTCAATCATTTCTGGACGTTTTTCAATGGCAAAAATCAATGAATATTGTAAATGCACAAACAGTAATTTCTCCGCATTGCAAGGTGCAATTCTGAAATTTTTTGCTTTTTCCTGCTCCTCTTAGCATGATAAAGAAGATTCAAAGAGAGCGAGATGCCAGCTCCTTTCATTCAGTCAGTAGCTTCAATCATTTCTGGTATATGAATAACATGATGTTTTTCAATGGCAAAAATCAATGAATATTGTAAATGCACAAACAGTAATTTCTCCGCATTGCAAGGTGCAATTCTGAAATTTTTTGCTTTTTCCTGCTCCTCTTAGCATGATAAAGAAGATTCAAAGAGAGTGAGATGCCAGCTCCTTTCATTCAGTCAGTAGCTTCAATCATTTCTGGACGTTTTTCAATGGCAAAAATCAATGAATATTGTAAATGCACAAACAGTAATTTCTCCGCATTGCAAGGTGCAATTCTGAAATTTTTTGCTTTTTCCTGCTCCTCTTAGCATGATAAAGAAGATTCAAAGAGAGTGAGATGCCAGCTCCTTTCATTCAGTCAGTAGCTTCAAACATTTCTGGTATATGAATAACATGATGTTTTTCAATGGCAAAAATCAATGAATATTGTAAATGCACAAACAGTAATTTCTCCGCATTGCAAGGTGCAATTCTGAAATTTTTTGCTTTTTCCTGCTCCTCTTAGCATGATAAAGAAGATTCAAAGAGAGTGAGATGCCAGCTCCTTTCATTCAGTCAGTAGCTTCAATCATTTCTGGACGTTTTTCAATGGCAAAAATCAATGAATATTGTAAATGCACAAACAGTAATTTCTCCGCATTGCAAGGTGCAATTCTGAAATTTTTTGCTTTTTCCTGCTCCTCTTAGCATGATAAAGAAGATTCAAAGAGAGTGAGATGCCAGCTCCTTTCATTCAGTCAGTAGCTTCAATCATTTCTGGACGTTTTTCAATGGCAAAAATCAATGAATATTGTAAATGCACAAACAGTAATTTCTCCGCATTGCAAGGTGCAATTCTGAAATTTTTTGCTTTTTCCTGCTCCTCTTAGCATGATAAAGAAGATTCAAAGAGAGTGAGATGCCAGCTCCTTTCATTCAGTCAGTAGCTTCAATCATTTCTGGTATATGAATAACATGATGTTTTTCAATGGCAAAAATCAATGAATATTGTAAATGCACAAACAGTAATTTCTCCGCATTGCAAGGTGCAATTCTGAAATTTTTTGCTTTTTCCTGCTCCTCTTAGCATGATAAAGAAGATTCAAAGAGAGTGAGATGCCAGCTCCTTTCATTCAGTCAGCAGCTTCAATCATTTCTGGACATTTTTCAATGGCAAAAATCAATGAATATTGTAAATGCACAAACAGTAATTTCTCCGCATTGCAAGGTGCAATTCTGAAATTTTTTGCTTTTTCCTGCTCCTCTTAGCATGATAAAGAAGATTCAAAGAGAGTGAGATGCCAGCTCCTTTCATTCAGTCAGTAGCTTCAAACATTTCTGGTATATGAATAACATGATGTTTTTCAATGGCAAAAATCAATGAATATTGTAAAAGCACAAAAAGTAATTTCTCCGCATTGCAAGGTGCAATTCTGAAATTTTTTGCTTTTTCCTGCTCCTCTTAGCATGATAAAGAAGATTCAAAGAGAGTGAGATGCCAGCTCCTTTCATTCAGTCAGTAGCTTCAATCATTTCTGGACGTTTTTCAATGGCAAAAATCAATGAATATTGTAAATGCACAAACAGTAATTTCTCCGCATTGCAAGGTGCAATTCTGAAATTTTTTGCTTTTTCCTGCTCCTCTTAGCATGATAAAGAAGATTCAAAGAGAGTGAGATGCCAGCTCCTTTCATTCAGTCACTAGCTTCAATCATTTCTGGTATATGAATAACATGATGTTTTTCAATGGCAAAAATCAATGAATATTGTAAATGCACAAACAGTAATTTCTCCGCATTGCAAGTTGCAATTCTGAAATTTTTTGCTTTTTCCTGCTCCTCTTAGCATGATAAAGAAGATTCAAAGAGAGTGAGATGCCAGCTCCTTTCATTCAGTCAGTAGCTTAAATTATTTCTGGACGTTTTTCAATGGCAAAAATCAATGAATATTGTAAATGCACAAACAGTAATTTCTCCGCATTGCAAGGTGCAATTCTGAAATTTTTTGCTTTTTCCTGCACCTCTTAGCATGATAAAGAAGATTCAAAGAGAGTGAGATGCCAGCTCCTTTCATTCAGTCAGTTGCTTCAATCATTTCTGGACGTTTTTCAATGGCAAAAATCAGTGAATATTGCAAATGCACAAACAGTAATTTCTCCGCATTGCAAGGTGCAATTCTGAAATTTTTTGCTTTTTCCTGCTCCTCTTAGCATGATAAAGAAGATTCAAAGAGAGTGAGATGCCAGCTCCTTTCATTCAGTCAGTAGCTTCAATCATTTCTGGACGTTTTTCAATGGCAAAAATCAATGAATATTGTAAATGCACAAACAGTAATTTCTCCGCATTGCAAGGTGCAATTCTGAAATTTTTTGCTTTTTCCTGCTCCTCTTTGCATGATAAAGAAGATTCAAAGAGAGTGAGATGCCAGCTCCTTTCATTCAGTCAGTAGCTTCAATCATTTCTGGTATATGAATAACATGATGTTTTTCAATGGCAAAAATCAATGAATATTGTAAATGCACAAACAGTAATTTCTCCGCATTGCAAGGTGCAATTCTGAAATTTTTGGCTTTTTCCTGCTCCTCTTAGCATGATAAAGAAGATTCAAAGAGAGTGAGATGCCAGCTCCTTTCATTCAGTCAGTAGCTTCAATCATTTCTGGATGTTTTTCAATGGCAAAAATCAATGAATATTGTAAATGCACAAACAGTAATTTCTCCGCATTGCAAGGTGCAATTCTGAAATTTTTTGCTTTTTCCTGCTCCTCTTAGCATGATAAAGAAGATTCAAAGAGAGTGAGATGCCAGCTCCTTTCATTCAGTCAGTAGCTTCAATCATTTCTGGTATATGAATAACATGATGTTTTTCAATGGCAAAAATCAATGAATATTGTAAATGCACAAACAGTAATTTCTCCGCATTGCAAGTTGCAATTCTGAAATTTTTTGATTTTTCCTGCTCCTCTTAGCATGATAAAGAAGATTCAAAGAGAGTGAGATGCCAGCTCCTTTCATTCAGTCAGTAGCTTCAATCATTTCTGGACGTTTTTCAATGGCAAAAATCAATGAATATTGTAAATGCACAAACAGTAATTTCTCCGCATTGCAAGGTGCAATTCTGAAATTTTTTGCTTTTTCCTGCTCCTCTTAGCATGATAAAGAAGATTCAAAGAGAGTGAGATGCCAGCTCCTTTCATTCAGTCAGTAGCTTCAATCATTTCTGGACGTTTTTCAATGGCAAAAATCAATGAATATTGTAAATGCACAAACAGTAATTTCTCCGCATTGCAAGGTGCAATTCTGAAATTTTTTGCTTTTTCCTGCTCCTCTTAGCATGATAAAGAAGATTCAAAGAGAGTGAGATGCCAGCTCCTTTCATTCAGTCAGTAGCTTCAAACATTTCTGGTATATGAATAACATGATGTTTTTCAATGGCAAAAATCAATGAATATTGTAAAAGCACAAACAGTAATTTCTCCGCATTGCAAGGTGCAATTCTGAAATTTTTTGCTTTTTCCTGCTCCTCTTAGCATGATAAAGAAGATTCAAAGAGAGTGAGATGCCAGCTCCTTTCATTCAGTCAGTAGCTTCAATCATTTCTGGACGTTTTTCAATGGCAAAAATCAATGAATATTGTAAATGCACAAACAGTAATTTCTCCGCATTGCAAGGTGCAATTCTGAAATTTTTTGCTTTTTCCTGCTCCTCTTAGCATGATAAAGAAGATTCAAAGAGAGTGAGATGCCAGCTCCTTTCATTCAGTCAGTAGCTTCAATCATTTCTGGTATATGAATAACATGATGTTTTTCAATGGCAAAAATCAATGAATATTGTAAATGCACAAACAGTAATTTCTCCACATTGCAAGGTGCAATTCTGAAATTTTTTGCTTTTTCCTGCTCCTCTTAGCATGATAAAGAAGATTCAAAGAGAGTGAGATGCCAGCTCCTTTCATTCAGTCAGTAGCTTCAATCATTTCTGGACGTTTTTCAATGGCAAAAATCAATGAATATTGTAAATGCACAAACAGTAATTTCTCCGCATTGCAAGGTGCAATTCTGAAATTTTTTGCTTTTTCCTGCTCCTCTTAGCATGATAAAGAAGATTCAAAGAGAGCGAGATGCCAGCTCCTTTCATTCAGTCAGTAGCTTCAATCATTTCTGGTATATGAATAACATGATGTTTTTCAATGGCAAAAATCAATGAATATTGTAAATGCACAAACAGTAATTTCTCCGCATTGCAAGGTGCAATTCTGAAATTTTTTGCTTTTTCCTGCTCCTCTTAGCATGATAAAGAAGATTCAAAGAGAGTGAGATGCCAGCTCCTTTCATTCAGTCAGTAGCTTCAATCATTTCTGGACGTTTTTCAATGGCAAAAATCAATGAATATTGTAAATGCACAAACAGTAATTTCTCCGCATTGCAAGGTGCAATTCTGAAATTTTTTGCTTTTTCCTGCTCCTCTTAGCATGATAAAGAAGATTCAAAGAGAGTGAGATGCCAGCTCCTTTCATTCAGTCAGTAGCTTCAAACATTTCTGGTATATGAATAACATGATGTTTTTCAATGGCAAAAATCAATGAATATTGTAAATGCACAAACAGTAATTTCTCCGCATTGCAAGGTGCAATTCTGAAATTTTTTGCTTTTTCCTGCTCCTCTTAGCATGATAAAGAAGATTCAAAGAGAGTGAGATGCCAGCTCCTTTCATTCAGTCAGTAGCTTCAATCATTTCTGGACGTTTTTCAATGGCAAAAATCAATGAATATTGTAAATGCACAAACAGTAATTTCTCCGCATTGCAAGGTGCAATTCTGAAATTTTTTGCTTTTTCCTGCTCCTCTTAGCATGATAAAGAAGATTCAAAGAGAGTGAGATGCCAGCTCCTTTCATTCAGTCAGTAGCTTCAATCATTTCTGGACGTTTTTCAATGGCAAAAATCAATGAATATTGTAAATGCACAAACAGTAATTTCTCCGCATTGCAAGGTGCAATTCTGAAATTTTTTGCTTTTTCCTGCTCCTCTTAGCATGATAAAGAAGATTCAAAGAGAGTGAGATGCCAGCTCCTTTCATTCAGTCAGTAGCTTCAATCATTTCTGGTATATGAATAACATGATGTTTTTCAATGGCAAAAATCAATGAATATTGTAAATGCACAAACAGTAATTTCTCCGCATTGCAAGGTGCAATTCTGAAATTTTTTGCTTTTTCCTGCTCCTCTTAGCATGATAAAGAAGATTCAAAGAGAGTGAGATGCCAGCTCCTTTCATTCAGTCAGCAGCTTCAATCATTTCTGGACATTTTTCAATGGCAAAAATCAATGAATATTGTAAATGCACAAACAGTAATTTCTCCGCATTGCAAGGTGCAATTCTGAAATTTTTTGCTTTTTCCTGCTCCTCTTAGCATGATAAAGAAGATTCAAAGAGAGTGAGATGCCAGCTCCTTTCATTCAGTCAGTAGCTTCAAACATTTCTGGTATATGAATAACATGATGTTTTTCAATGGCAAAAATCAATGAATATTGTAAAAGCACAAACAGTAATTTCTCCGCATTGCAAGGTGCAATTCTGAAATTTTTTGCTTTTTCCTGCTCCTCTTAGCATGATAAAGAAGATTCAAAGAGAGTGAGATGCCAGCTCCTTTCATTCAGTCAGTAGCTTCAATCATTTCTGGACGTTTTTCAATGGCAAAAATCAATGAATATTGTAAATGCACAAACAGTAATTTCTCCGCATTGCAAGGTGCAATTCTGAAATTTTTTGCTTTTTCCTGCTCCTCTTAGCATGATAAAGAAGATTCAAAGAGAGTGAGATGCCAGCTCCTTTCATTCAGTCACTAGCTTCAATCATTTCTGGTATATGAATAACATGATGTTTTTCAATGGCAAAAATCAATGAATATTGTAAATGCACAAACAGTAATTTCTCCGCATTGCAAGTTGCAATTCTGAAATTTTTTGCTTTTTCCTGCTCCTCTTAGCATGATAAAGAAGATTCAAAGAGAGTGAGATGCCAGCTCCTTTCATTCAGTCAGTAGCTTAAATTATTTCTGGACGTTTTTCAATGGCAAAAATCAATGAATATTGTAAATGCACAAACAGTAATTTCTCCGCATTGCAAGGTGCAATTCTGAAATTTTTTGCTTTTTCCTGCACCTCTTAGCATGATAAAGAAGATTCAAAGAGAGTGAGATGCCAGCTCCTTTCATTCAGTCAGTTGCTTCAATCATTTCTGGACGTTTTTCAATGGCAAAAATCAGTGAATATTGCAAATGCACAAACAGTAATTTCTCCGCATTGCAAGGTGCAATTCTGAAATTTTTTGCTTTTTCCTGCTCCTCTTAGCATGATAAAGAAGATTCAAAGAGAGTGAGATGCCAGCTCCTTTCATTCAGTCAGTAGCTTCAATCATTTCTGGACGTTTTTCAATGGCAAAAATCAATGAATATTGTAAATGCACAAACAGTAATTTCTCCGCATTGCAAGGTGCAATTCTGAAATTTTTTGCTTTTTCCTGCTCCTCTTTGCATGATAAAGAAGATTCAAAGAGAGTGAGATGCCAGCTCCTTTCATTCAGTCAGTAGCTTCAATCATTTCTGGTATATGAATAACATGATGTTTTTCAATGGCAAAAATCAATGAATATTGTAAATGCACAAACAGTAATTTCTCCGCATTGCAAGGTGCAATTCTGAAATTTTTGGCTTTTTCCTGCTCCTCTTAGCATGATAAAGAAGATTCAAAGAGAGTGAGATGCCAGCTCCTTTCATTCAGTCAGTAGCTTCAATCATTTCTGGATGTTTTTCAATGGCAAAAATCAATGAATATTGTAAATGCACAAACAGTAATTTCTCCGCATTGCAAGGTGCAATTCTGAAATTTCTTGCATTTTCCTGCTCCTCTTAGCATGATAAAGAAGATTCAAAGAGAGTGAGATGCCAGCTCCTTTCATTCAGTCAGTAGCTTCAATCATTTCTGGACGTTTTTCAATGGCAAAAATCAATGAATATTGTAAATGCACAAACAGTAATTTCTCCGCATTGCAAGGTGCAATTCTGAAATTTTTTGCTTTTTCCTGCTCCTCTTAGCATGATAAAGAAGATTCAAAGAGAGTGAGATGCCAGCTCCTTTCATTCAGTCAGTAGCTTCAAACATTTCTGGTATATGAATAACATGATGTTTTTCAATGGCAAAAATCAATGAATATTGTAAATGCACAAACAGTAATTTCTCCGCATTGCAAGGTGCAATTCTGAAATTTTTTGCTTTTTCCTGCTCCTCTTAGCATGATAAAGAAGATTCAAAGAGAGTGAGATGCCAGCTTCTTTCATTCAGTCAGTAGCTTCAATCATTTCTGGTATATGAATAACATGATGTTTTTCAATGGCAAAAATCAATGAATATTGTAAATGCACAAACAGTAATTTCTCCGCATTGCAAGTTGCAATTCTGAAATTTTTTGCTTTTTCCTGCTCCTCTTAGCATGATAAAGAAGATTCAAAGAGAGTGAGATGCCAGCTCCTTTCATTCAGTCAGTAGCTTCAATCATTTCTGGACGTTTTTCAATGGCAAAAATCAATGAATATTGTAAATGCACAAACAGTAATTTCTCCGCATTGCAAGGTGCAATTCTGAAATTTTTTGCTTTTTCCTGCTCCTCTTAGCATGATAAAGAAGATTCAAAGAGAGTGAGATGCCAGCTCCTTTCATTCAGTCAGTAGCTTCAATCATTTCTGGACGTTTTTCAATGGCAAAAATCAATGAATATTGTAAATGCACAAACAGTAATTTCTCCGCATTGCAAGGTGCAATTCTGAAATTTTTTGCTTTTTCCTGCTCCTCTTAGCATGATAAAGAAGATTCAAAGAGAGTGAGATGCCAGCTCCTTTCATTCAGTCAGTAGCTTCAAACATTTCTGGTATATGAATAACATGATGTTTTTCAATGGCAAAAATCAATGAATATTGTAAAAGCACAAACAGTAATTTCTCCGCATTGCAAGGTGCAATTCTGAAATTTTTTGCTTTTTCCTGCTCCTCTTAGCATGATAAAGAAGATTCAAAGAGAGTGAGATGCCAGCTCCTTTCATTCAGTCAGTAGCTTCAATCATTTCTGGACGTTTTTCAATGGCAAAAATCAATGAATATTGTAAATGCACAAACAGTAATTTCTCCGCATTGCAAGGTGCAATTCTGAAATTTTTTGCTTTTTCCTGCTCCTCTTAGCATGATAAAGAAGATTCAAAGAGAGTGAGATGCCAGCTCCTTTCATTCAGTCAGCAGCTTCAATCATTTCTGGACATTTTTCAATGGCAAAAATCAATGAATATTGTAAATGCACAAACAGTAATTTCTCCGCATTGCAAGGTGCAATTCTGAAATTTTTTGCTTTTTCCTGCTCCTCTTAGCATGATAAAGAAGATTCAAAGAGAGTGAGATGCCAGCTCCTTTCATTCAGTCAGTAGCTTCAAACATTTCTGGTATATGAATAACATGATTGTTTTTCAATGGCAAAAATCAATGAATATTGTAAAAGCACAAACAGTAATTTCTCCGCATTGCAAGGTGCAATTCTGAAATTTTTTGCTTTTTCCTGCTCCTCTTAGCATGATAAAGAAGATTCAAAGAGAGTGAGATGCCAGCTCCTTTCATTCAGTCAGTAGCTTCAATCATTTCTGGACGTTTTTCAATGGCAAAAATCAATGAATATTGTAAATGCACAAACAGTAATTTCTCCGCATTGCAAGGTGCAATTCTGAAATTTTTTGCTTTTTCCTGCTCCTCTTAGCATGATAAAGAAGATTCAAAGAGAGTGAGATGCCAGCTCCTTTCATTCAGTCACTAGCTTCAATCATTTCTGGTATATGAATAACATGATGTTTTTCAATGGCAAAAATCAATGAATATTGTAAATGCACAAACAGTAATTTCTCCGCATTGCAAGTTGCAATTCTGAAATTTTTTGCTTTTTCCTGCTCCTCTTAGCATGATAAAGAAGATTCAAAGAGAGTGAGATGCCAGCTCCTTTCATTCAGTCAGTAGCTTCAATTATTTCTGGATGTTTTTCAATGGCAAAAATCAATGAATATTGTAAATGCACAAACAGTAATTTCTCCGCATTGCAAGGTGCAATTCTGAAATTTTTTGCTTTTTCCTGCTCCTCTTAGCATGATAAAGAAGATTCAAAGAGAGTGAGATGCCAGCTCCTTTCATTCAGTCAGTTGCTTCAATCATTTCTGGACGTTTTTCAATGGCAAAAATCAGTGAATATTGCAAATGCACAAACAGTAATTTCTCCGCATTGCAAGGTGCAATTCTGAAATTTCTTGCATTTTCCTGCTCCTCTTAGCATGATAAAGAAGATTCAAAGAGAGTGAGATGCCAGCTCCTTTCATTCAGTCAGTAGCTTCAAACATTTCTGGTATATGAATAACATGATGTTTTTCAATGGCAAAAATCAATGAATATTGTAAATGCACCAACAGTAATTTCTCCGCATTGCAAGGTGCAATTCTGAAATTTTTTGCTTTTTCCTGCTCCTCTTAGCATGATAAAGAAGATTCAAAGAGAGTGAGATGCCAGCTCCTTTCATTCAGTCAGTAGCTTCAATCATTTCTGGTATATGAATAACATGATGTTTTTCAATGGCAAAAATCAATGAATATTGTAAATGCACAAACAGTAATTTCTCCGCATTGCAAGTTGCAATTCTGAAATTTTTTGCTTTTTCCTGCTCCTCTTAGCATGATAAAGAAGATTCAAAGAGAGTGAGATGCCAGCTCCTTTCATTCAGTCAGTAGCTTCAATCATTTCTGGACGTTTTTCAATGGCAAAAATCAATGAATATTGTAAATGCACAAACAGTAATTTCTCCGCATTGCAAGGTGCAATTCTGAAATTTTTTGCTTTTTCCTGCTCCTCTTAGCATGATAAAGAAGATTCAAAGAGAGTGAGATGCCAGCTCCTTTCATTCAGTCAGTAGCTTCAATCATTTCTGGACGTTTTTCAATGGCAAAAATCAATGAATATTGTAAATGCACAAACAGTAATTTCTCCGCATTGCAAGGTGCAATTCTGAAATTTTTTGCTTTTTCCTGCTCCTCTTAGCATGATAAAGAAGATTCAAAGAGAGTGAGATGCCAGCTCCTTTCATTCAGTCAGTAGCTTCAAACATTTCTGGTATATGAATAACATGATGTTTTTCAATGGCAAAAATCAATGAATATTGTAAAAGCACAAACAGTAATTTCTCCGCATTGCAAGGTGCAATTCTGAAATTTTTTGCTTTTTCCTGCTCCTCTTAGCATGATAAAGAAGATTCAAAGAGAGTGAGATGCCAGCTCCTTTCATTCAGTCAGTAGCTTCAATCATTTCTGGACGTTTTTCAATGGCAAAAATCAATGAATATTGTAAATGCACAAACAGTAATTTCTCCGCATTGCAAGGTGCAATTCTGAAATTTTTTGCTTTTTCCTGCTCCTCTTAGCATGATAAAGAAGATTCAAAGAGAGTGAGATGCCAGCTCCTTTCATTCAGTCAGCAGCTTCAATCATTTCTGGACATTTTTCAATGGCAAAAATCAATGAATATTGTAAATGCACAAACAGTAATTTCTCCGCATTGCAAGGTGCAATTCTGAAATTTTTTGCTTTTTCCTGCTCCTCTTAGCATGATAAAGAAGATTCAAAGAGAGTGAGATGCCAGCTCCTTTCATTCAGTCAGTAGCTTCAAACATTTCTGGTATATGAATAACATGATGTTTTTCAATGGCAAAAATCAATGAATATTGTAAAAGCACAAACAGTAATTTCTCCGCATTGCAAGGTGCAATTCTGAAATTTTTTGCTTTTTCCTGCTCCTCTTAGCATGATAAAGAAGATTCAAAGAGAGTGAGATGCCAGCTCCTTTCATTCAGTCAGTAGCTTCAATCATTTCTGGACGTTTTTCAATGGCAAAAATCAATGAATATTGTAAATGCACAAACAGTAATTTCTCCGCATTGCAAGGTGCAATTCTGAAATTTTTTGCTTTTTCCTGCTCCTCTTAGCATGATAAAGAAGATTCAAAGAGAGTGAGATGCCAGCTCCTTTCATTCAGTCACTAGCTTCAATCATTTCTGGTATATGAATAACATGATGTTTTTCAATGGCAAAAATCAATGAATATTGTAAATGCACAAACAGTAATTTCTCCGCATTGCAAGTTGCAATTCTGAAATTTTTTGCTTTTTCCTGCTCCTCTTAGCATGATAAAGAAGATTCAAAGAGAGTGAGATGCCAGCTCCTTTCATTCAGTCAGTAGCTTCAATTATTTCTGGATGTTTTTCAATGGCAAAAATCAATGAATATTGTAAATGCACAAACAGTAATTTCTCCGCATTGCAAGGTGCAATTCTGAAATTTTTTGCTTTTTCCTGCTCCTCTTAGCATGATAAAGAAGATTCAAAGAGAGTGAGATGCCAGCTCCTTTCATTCAGTCAGTTGCTTCAATCATTTCTGGACGTTTTTCAATGGCAAAAATCAGTGAATATTGCAAATGCACAAACAGTAATTTCTCCGCATTGCAAGGTGCAATTCTGAAATTTTTTGCTTTTTCCTGCTCCTCTTAGCATGATAAAGAAGATTCAAAGAGAGTGAGATGCCAGCTCCTTTCATTCAGTCAGTAGCTTCAATCATTTCTGGACGTTTTTCAATGGCAAAAATCAATGAATATTGTAAATGCACAAACAGTAATTTCTCCGCATTGCAAGGTGCAATTCTGAAATTTTTTGCTTTTTCCTGCTCCTCTTTGCATGATAAAGAAGATTCAAAGAGAGTGAGATGCCAGCTCCTTTCATTCAGTCAGTAGCTTCAATCATTTCTGGTATATGAATAACATGATGTTTTTCAATGGCAAAAATCAATGAATATTGTAAATGCACAAACAGTAATTTCTCCGCATTGCAAGGTGCAATTCTGAAATTTTTGGCTTTTTCCTGCTCCTCTTAGCATGATAAAGAAGATTCAAAGAGAGTGAGATGCCAGCTCCTTTCATTCAGTCAGTAGCTTCAATCATTTCTGGATGTTTTTCAATGGCAAAAATCAATGAATATTGTAAATGCACAAACAGTAATTTCTCCGCATTGCAAGGTGCAATTCTGAAATTTCTTGCATTTTCCTGCTCCTCTTAGCATGATAAAGAAGATTCAAAGAGAGTGAGATGCCAGCTCCTTTCATTCAGTCAGTAGCTTCAATCATTTCTGGACGTTTTTCAATGGCAAAAATCAATGAATATTGTAAATGCACAAACAGTAATTTCTCCGCATTGCAAGGTGCAATTCTGAAATTTTTTGCTTTTTCCTGCTCCTCTTAGCATGATAAAGAAGATTCAAAGAGAGTGAGATGCCAGCTCCTTTCATTCAGTCAGTAGCTTCAAACATTTCTGGTATATGAATAACTTGATGTTTTTCAATGGCAAAAATCAATGAATATTGTAAATGCACAAACAGTAATTTCTCCGCATTGCAAGGTGCAATTCTGAAATTTTTTGCTTTTTCCTGCTCCTCTTAGCATGATAAAGAAGATTCAAAGAGAGTGAGATGCCAGCTCCTTTCATTCAGTCAGTAGCTTCAATCATTTCTGGTATGTGAATAACATGATGTTTTTCAATGGCAAAAATCAATGAATATTGTAAATGCACAAACAGTAATTTCTCCGCATTGCAAGTTGCAATTCTGAAATTTTTTGCTTTTTCCTGCTCCTCTTAGCATGATAAAGAAGATTCAAAGAGAGTGAGATGCCAGCTCCTTTCATTCAGTCAGTAACTTCAATCATTTCTGGACGTTTTTCAATGGCAAAAATCAATGAATATTGTAAATGCACAAACAGTAATTTCTCCGCATTCCAAGGTGCAATTCTGAAATTTTTTGCTTTTTCCTGCTCCTCTTAGCATGATAAAGAAGATTCAAAGAGAGTGAGATGCCAGCTCCTTTCATTCAGTCAGTAGCTTCAATCATTTCTGGACGTTTTTCAATGGCAAAAATCAATGAATATTGTAAATGCACAAACAGTAATTTCTCCGCATTGCAAGGTGCAATTCTGAAATTTTTTGCTTTTTCCTGCTCCTCTTAGCATGATAAAGAAGATTCAAAGAGAGTGAGATGCCAGCTCCTTTCATTCAGTCAGTAGCTTCAAACATTTCTGGTATATGAATAACATGATGTTTTTCAATGGCAAAAATCAATGAATATTGTAAAAGCACAAACAGTAATTTCTCCGCATTGCAAGGTGCAATTCTGAAATTTTTTGCTTTTTCCTGCTCCTCTTAGCATGATAAAGAAGATTCAAAGAGAGTGAGATGCCAGCTCCTTTCATTCAGTCAGTAGCTTCAATCATTTCTGGACGTTTTTCAATGGCAAAAATCAATGAATATTGTAAATGCACAAACAGTAATTTCTCCGCATTGCAAGGTGCAATTCTGAAATGTTTTGCTTTTTCCTGCTCCTCTTAGCATGATAAAGAAGATTCAAAGAGAGTGAGATGCCAGCTCCTTTCATTCAGTCAGTAGCTTCAATCATTTCTGGTATATGAATAACATGATGTTTTTCAATGGCAAAAATCAATGAATATTGTAAATGCACAAACAGTAATTTCTCCACATTGCAAGGTGCAATTCTGAAATTTTTTGCTTTTTCCTGCTCCTCTTAGCATGATAAAGAAGATTCAAAGAGAGTGAGATGCCAGCTCCTTTCATTCAGTCAGTAGCTTCAATCATTTCTGGACGTTTTTCAATGGCAAAAATCAATGAATATTGTAAATGCACAAACAGTAATTTCTCCGCATTGCAAGGTGCAATTCTGAAATTTTTTGCTTTTTCCTGCTCCTCTTAGCATGATAAAGAAGATTCAAAGAGAGCGAGATGCCAGCTCCTTTCATTCAGTCAGTAGCTTCAATCATTTCTGGTATATGAATAACATGATGTTTTTCAATGGCAAAAATCAATGTATATTGTAAATGCACAAACAGTAATTTCTCCGCATTGCAAGGTGCAATTCTGAAATTTTTTGCTTTTTCCTGCTCCTCTTAGCATGATAAAGAAGATTCAAAGAGAGTGAGATGCCAGCTCCTTTCATTCAGTCAGTAGCTTCAATCATTTCTGGACATTTTTCAATGGCAAAAATCAATGAATATTGTAAATGCACAAACAGTAATTTCTCCGCATTGCAAGGTGCAATTCTGAAATTTTTTGCTTTTTCCTGCTCCTCTTAGCATGATAAAGAAGATTCAAAGAGAGTGAGATGCCAGCTCCTTTCATTCAGTCAGTAGCTTCAAACATTTCTAGTATATGAATAACATGATGTTTTTCAATGGCAAAAATCAATGAATATTGTAAATGCACAAACAGTAATTTCTCCGCATTGCAAGGTGCAATTCTGAAATTTTTTGCTTTTTCCTGCTCCTCTTAGCATGATAAAGAAGATTCAAAGAGAGTGAGATGCCAGCTCCTTTCATTCAGTCAGTAGCTTCAATCATTTCTGGACGTTTTTCAATGGCAAAAATCAATGAATATTGTAAATGCACAAACAGTAATTTCTCCGCATTGCAAGGTGCAATTCTGAAATTTTTTGCTTTTTCCTGCTCCTCTTAGCATGATAAAGAAGATTCAAAGAGAGTGAGATGCCAGCTCCTTTCATTCAGTCAGTAGCTTCAATCATTTCTGGACGTTTTTCAATGGCAAAAATCAATGAATATTGTAAATGCACAAACAGTAATTTCTCCGCATTGCAAGGTGCAATTCTGAAATTTTTTGCTTTTTCCTGCTCCTCTTAGCATGATAAAGAAGATTCAAAGAGAGTGTGATGCCAGCTCCTTTCATTCAGTCAGTAGCTTCAATCATTTCTGGTATATGAATAACATGATGTTTTTCAATGGCAAAAATCAATGAATATTGTAAATGCACAAACAGTAATTTCTCCGCATTGCAAGGTGCAATTCTGAAATTTTTTGCTTTTTCCTGCTCCTCTTAGCATGATAAAGAAGATTCAAAGAGAGTGAGATGCCAGCTCCTTTCATTCAGTCAGCAGCTTCAATCATTTCTGGACATTTTTCAATGGCAAAAATCAATGAATATTGTAAATGCACAAACAGTAATTTCTCCGCATTGCAAGGTGCAATTCTGAAATTTTTTGCTTTTTCCTGCTCCTCTTAGCATGATAAAGAAGATTCAAAGAGAGTGAGATGCCAGCTCCTTTCATTCAGTCAGTAGCTTCAAACATTTCTGGTATATGAATAACATGATGTTTTTCAATGGCAAAAATCAATGAATATTGTAAAAGCACAAACAGTAATTTCTCCGCATTGCAAGGTGCAATTCTGAAATTTTTTGCTTTTTCCTGCTCCTCTTAGCATGATAAAGAAGATTCAAAGAGAGTGAGATGCCAGCTCCTTTCATTCAGTCAGTAGCTTCAATCATTTCTGGACGTTTTTCAATGGCAAAAATCAATGAATATTGTAAATGCACAAACAGTAATTTCTCCGCATTGCAAGGTGCAATTCTGAAATTTTTTGCTTTTTCCTGCTCCTCTTACCATGATAAAGAAGATTCAAAGAGAGTGAGATGCCAGCTCCTTTCATTCAGTCAGTAGCTTCAATCATTTCTGGTATATGAATAACATGATGTTTTTCAATGGCAAAAATCAATGAATATTGTAAATGCACAAACAGTAATTTCTCCGCATTGCAAGTTGCAATTCTGAAATTTTTTGCTTTTTCCTGCTCCTCTTAGCATGATAAAGAAGATTCAAAGAGAGTGAGATGCCAGCTCCTTTCATTCAGTCAGTAGCTTCAATTATTTCTGGACGTTTTTCAATGGCAAAAATCAATGAATATTGTAAATGCACAAACAGTAATTTCTCCGCATTGCAAGGTGCAATTCTGAAATTTTTTGCTTTTTCCTGCTCCTCTTAGCATGATAAAGAAGATTCAAAGAGAGTGAGATGCCAGCTCCTTTCATTCAGTCAGTTGCTTCAATCATTTCTGGACGTTTTTCAATGGCAAAAATCAGTGAATATTGTAAATGCACAAACAGTAATTTCTCCGCATTGCAAGGTGCAATTCTGAAATTTTTTGCTTTTTCCTGCTCCTCTTAGCATGATAAAGAAGATTCAAAGAGAGTGAGATGCCAGCTCCTTTCATTCAGTCAGTAGCTTCAATCATTTCTGGACGTTTTTCAATGGCAAAAATCAATGAATATTGTAAATGCACAAACAGTAATTTCTCCGCATTGCAAGGTGCAATTCTGAAATTTTTTGCTTTTTCCTGCTCCTCTTAGCATGATAAAGAAGATTCAAAGAGAGTGAGATGCCAGCTCCTTTCATTCAGTCAGTAGCTTCAATCATTTCTGGTATATAAATAACATGATGTTTTTCAATGGCAAAAATCAATGAATATTGTAAATGCACAAACAGTAATTTCTCCGCATTGCAAGTTGCAATTCTGAAATTTTTTGCTTTTTCCTGCTCCTCTTAGCATGATAAAGAAGATTCAAAGAGAGTGAGATGCCAGCTCCTTTCATTCAGTCAGTAGCTTCAATCATTTCTGGACGTTTTTCAATGGCAAAAATCAATGAATATTGTAAATGCACAAACAGTAATTTCTCCGCATTGCAAGGTGCAATTCTGAAATTTTTTGCTTTTTCCTGCTCCTCTTAGCATGATAAAGAAGATTCAAGGAGAGTGAGATGCCAGCTCCTTTCATTCAGTCAGTAGCTTCAATCATTTCTGGACGTTTTTCAATGGCAAAAATCAATGAATATTGTAAATGCACAAACAGTAATTTCTCCGCATTGCAAGGTGCAATTCTGAAATTTTTTGCTTTTTCCTGCTCCTCTTAGCATGATAAAGAAGATTCAAAGAGAGTGAGATGCCAGCTCCTTTCATTCAGTCAGTAGCTTCAAACATTTCTGGTATATGAATAACATGATGTTTTTCAATGGCAAAAATCAATGAATATTGTAAAAGCACAAACAGTAATTTCTCCGCATTGCAAGGTGCAATTCTGAAATTTTTTGCTTTTTCCTGCTCCTCTTAGCATGATAAAGAAGATTCAAAGAGAGTGAGATGCCAGCTCCTTTCATTCAGTCAGTAGCTTCAATCATTTCTGGACGTTTTTCAATGGCAAAAATCAATGAATATTGTAAATGCACAAACAGTAATTTCTCCGCATTGCAAGGTGCAATTCTGAAATTTTTTGCTTTTTCCTGCTCCTCTTAGCATGATAAAGAAGATTCAAAGAGAGTGAGATGCCAGCTCCTTTCATTCAGTCAGTAGCTTCAATCATTTCTGGTATATGAATAACATAATGTTTTTCAATGGCAAAAATCAATGAATATTGTAAATGCACAAACAGTAATTTCTCCACATTGCAAGGTGCAATTCTGAAATTTTTTGCTTTTTCCTGCTCCTCTTAGCATGATAAAGAAGATTCAAAGAGAGTGAGATGCCAGCTCCTTTCATTCAGTCAGTAGCTTCAATCATTTCTGGACGTTTTTCAATGGCAAAAATCAATGAATATTGTAAATGCACAAACAGTAATTTCTCCGCATTGCAAGGTGCAATTCTGAAATTTTTTGCTTTTTCCTGCTCCTCTTAGCATGATAAAGAAGATTCAAAGAGAGCGAGATGCCAGCTCCTTTCATTCAGTCAGTAGCTTCAATCATTTCTGGTATATGAATAACATGATGTTTTTCAATGGCAAAAATCAATGAATATTGTAAATGCACAAACAGTAATTTCTCCGCATTGCAAGGTGCAATTCTGAAATTTTTTGCTTTTTCCTGCTCCTCTTAGCATGATAAAGAAGATTCAAAGAGAGTGAGATGCCAGCTCCTTTCATTCAGTCAGTAGCTTCAATCATTTCTGGACGTTTTTCAATGGCAAAAATCAATGAATATTGTAAATGCACAAACAGTAATTTCTCCGCATTGCAAGGTGCAATTCTGAAATTTTTTGCTTTTTCCTGCTCCTCTTAGCATGATAAAGAAGATTCAAAGAGAGTGAGATGCCAGCTCCTTTCATTCAGTCAGTAGCTTCAAACATTTCTAGTATATGAATAACATGATGTTTTTCAATGGCAAAAATCAATGAATATTGTAAATGCACAAACAGTAATTTCTCCGCATTGCAAGGTGCAATTCTGAAATTTTTTGCTTTTTCCTGCTCCTCTTAGCATGATAAAGAAGATTCAAAGAGAGTGAGATGCCAGCTCCTTTCATTCAGTCAGTAGCTTCAATCATTTCTGGACGTTTTTCAATGGCAAAAATCAATGAATATTGTAAATGCACAAACAGTAATTTCTCCGCATTGCAAGGTGCAATTCTGAAATTTTTTGCTTTTTCCTGCTCCTCTTAGCATGATAAAGAAGATTCAAAGAGAGTGAGATGCCAGCTCCTTTCATTCAGTCAGTAGCTTCAATCATTTCTGGACGTTTTTCAATGGCAAAAATCAATGAATATTGTAAATGCACAAACAGTAATTTCTCCGCATTGCAAGGTGCAATTCTGAAATTTTTTGCTTTTTCCTGCTCCTCTTAGCATGATAAAGAAGATTCAAAGAGAGTGAGATGCCAGCTCCTTTCATTCAGTCAGCAGCTTCAATCATTTCTGGACATTTTTCAATGGCAAAAATCAATGAATATTGTAAATGCACAAACAGTAATTTCTCCGCATTGCAAGGTGCAATTCTGAAATTTTTTGCTTTTTCCTGCTCCTCTTAGCATGATAAAGAAGATTCAAAGAGAGTGAGATGCCAGCTCCTTTCATTCAGTCAGTAGCTTCAATCATTTCTGGTATATGAATAACATGATGTTTTTCAATGGCAAAAATCAATGAATATTGTAAAAGCACAAACAGTAATTTCTCCGCATTGCAAGGTGCAATTCTGAAATTTTTTGCTTTTTCCTGCTCCTCTTAGCATGATAAAGAAGATTCAAAGAGAGTGAGATGCCAGCTCCTTTCATTCAGTCAGTAGCTTCAATCATTTCTGGACGTTTTTCAATGGCAAAAATCAATGAATATTGTAAATGCACAAACAGTAATTTCTCCGCATTGCAAGGTGCAATTCTGAAATTTTTTGCTTTTTCCTGCTCCTCTTAGCATGATAAAGAAGATTCAAAGAGAGTGAGATGCCAGCTCCTTTCATTCAGTCAGTAGCTTCAATCATTTCTGGTATATGAATAACATGATGTTTTTCAATGGCAAAAATCAATGAATATTGTAAATGCACAAACAGTAATTTCTCCGCATTGCAAGTTGCAATTCTGAAATTTTTTGCTTTTTCCTGCTCCTCTTAGCATGATAAAGAAGATTCAAAGAGAGTGAGATGCCAGCTCCTTTCATTCAGTCAGTAGCTTCAATTATTTCTGGACGTTTTTCAATGGCAAAAATCAATGAATATTGTAAATGCACAAACAGTAATTTCTCCGCATTGCAAGGTGCAATTCTGAAATTTTTTGCTTTTTCCTGCTCCTCTTAGCATGATAAAGAAGATTCAAAGAGAGTGAGATGCCAGCTCCTTTCATTCAGTCAGTTGCTTCAATCATTTCTGGACGTTTTTCAATGGCAAAAATCAGTGAATATTGTAAATGCACAAACAGTAATTTCTCCGCATTGCAAGGTGCAATTCTGAAATTTTTTGCTTTTTCCTGCTCCTCTTAGCATGATAAAGAAGATTCAAAGAGAGTGAGATGCCAGCTCCTTTCATTCAGTCAGTAGCTTCAATCATTTCTGGACGTTTTTCAATGGCAAAAATCAATGAATATTGTAAATGCACAAACAGTAATTTCTCCGCATTGCAAGGTGCAATTCTGAAATTTTTTGCTTTTTCCTGCTCCTCTTTGCATGATAAAGAAGATTCAAAGAGAGTGAGATGCCAGCTCCTTTCATTCAGTCAGTAGCTTCAATCATTTCTGGTATATGAATAACATGATGTTTTTCAATGGCAAAAATCAATGAATATTGAAAATGCACAAACAGTAATTTCTCCGCATTGCAAGGTGCAATTCTGAAATTTTTGGCTTTTTCCTGCTCCTCTTAGCATGATAAAGAAGATTCAAAGAGAGTGAGATGCCAGCTCCTTTCATTCAGTCAGCAGCTTCAATCATTTCTGGACATTTTTCAATGGCAAAAATCAATGAATATTGTAAATGCACAAACAGTAATTTCTCCGCATTGCAAGGTGCAATTCTGAAATTTTTTGCTTTTTCCTGCTCCTCTTAGCATGATAAAGAAAATTCAAAGAGAGTGAGATGCCAGCTCCTTTCATTCAGTCAGTAGCTTCAAACATTTCTGGTATATGAATAACATGATGTTTTTCAATGGCAAAAATCAATGAATATTGTAAAAGCACAAACAGTAATTTCTCCGCATTGCAAGGTGCAATTCTGAAATTTTTTGCTTTTTCCTGCTCCGCTTAGCATGATAAAGAAGATTCAAAGAGAGTGAGATGCCAGCTCCTTTCATTCAGTCAGTAGCTTCAATCATTTCTGGACGTTTTTCAATGGCAAAAATCAATGAATATTGTAAATGCACAAACAGTAATTTCTCCGCATTGCAAGGTGCAATTCTGAAATTTTTTGCTTTTTCCTGCTCCTCTTAGCATGATAAAGAAGATTCAAAGAGAGTGAGATGCCAGCTCCTTTCATTCAGTCAGTAGCTTCAATCATTTCTGGTATATGAATAACATGATGTTTTTCAATGGCAAAAATCAATGAATATTGTAAATGCACAAACAGTAATTTCTCCGCATTGCAAGTTGCAATTCTGAAATTTTTTGCTTTTTCCTGCTCCTCTTAGCATGATAAAGAAGATTCAAAGAGAGTGAGATGCCAGCTCCTTTCATTCAGTCAGTAGCTTCAATTATTTCTGGACGTTTTTCAATGGCAAAAATCAATGAATATTGTAAATGCACAAACAGTAATTTCTCCGCATTGCAAGGTGCAATTCTGAAATTTTTTGCTTTTTCCTGCTCCTCTTAGCATGATAAAGAAGATTCAAAGAGAGTGAGATGCCAGCTCCTTTCATTCAGTCAGTTGCTTCAATCATTTCTGGACGTTTTTCAATGGCAAAAATCAGTGAATATTGTAAATGCACAAACAGTAATTTCTCCGCATTGCAAGGTGCAATTCTGAAATTTTTTGCTTTTTCCTGCTCCTCTTAGCATGATAAAGAAGATTCAAAGAGAGTGAGATGCCAGCTCCTTTCATTCAGTCAGTAGCTTCAATCATTTCTGGACGTTTTTCAATGGCAAAAATCAATGAATATTGTAAATGCACAAACAGTAATTTCTCCGCATTGCAAGGTGCAATTCTGAAATTTTTTGCTTTTTCCTGCTCCTCTTTGCATGATAAAGAAGATTCAAAGAGAGTGAGATGCCAGCTCCTTTCATTCAGTCAGTAGCTTCAATCATTTCTGGTATATGAATAACATGATGTTTTTCAATGGCAAAAATCAATGAATATTGAAAATGCACAAACAGTAATTTCTCCGCATTGCAAGGTGCAATTCTGAAATTTTTGGCTTTTTCCTGCTCCTCTTAGCATGATAAAGAAGATTCAAAGAGAGTGAGATGCCAGCTCCTTTCATTCAGTCAGTAGCTTCAATCATTTCTGGATGTTTTTCAATGGCAAAAATCAATGAATATTGTAAATGCACAAACAGTAATTTCTCCGCATTGCAAGGTGCAATTCTGAAATTTCTTGCATTTTCCTGCTCCTCTTAGCATGATAAAGAAGATTCAAAGAGAGTGAGATGCCAGCTCCTTTCATTCAGTCAGTAGCTTCAATCATTTCTGGACGTTTTTCAATGGCAAAAATCAATGAATATTGTAAATGCACAAACAGTAATTTCTCCGCATTGCAAGGTGCAATTCTGAAATTTTTTGCTTTTTCCTGCTCCTCTTAGCATGATAAAGAAGATTCAAAGAGAGTGAGATGCCAGCTCCTTTCATTCAGTCAGTAGCTTCAAACATTTCTGGTATATGAATAACATGATGTTTTTCAATGGCAAAAATCAATGAATATTGTAAATGCACAAACAGTAATTTCTCCGCATTGCAAGGTGCAAATCTGAAATTTTTTGCTTTTTCCTGCTCCTCTTAGCATGATAAAGAAGATTCAAAGAGAGTGAGATGCCAGCTCCTTTCATTCAGTCAGTAGCTTCAATCATTTCTGGACGTTTTTCAATGGCAAAAATCAATGAATATTGTAAATGCACAAACAGTAATTTCTCCGCATTGCAAGGTGCAATTCTGAAATTTTTTGCTTTTTCCTGCTCCTCTTAGCATGATAAAGAAGATTCAAAGAGAGTGAGATGCCAGCTTCTTTCATTCAGTCAGTAGCTTCAAACATTTCTGGGATATGAATAACATGATGTTTTTCAATGGCAAAAATTAATGAATATTGTAAATGCACAAACAGTAATTTCTCCGCATTGCAAGGTGCAATTCTGAAATTTTTTGCTTTTTCCTGCTCCTCTTAGCATGATAAAGAAGATTCAAAGAGAGTGAGATGCCAGCTCCTTTCATTCAGTCAGTAGCTTCAATCATTTCTGGACGTTTTTCAATGGCAAAAATCAATGAATATTGTAAATGCACAAACAGTAATTTCTCCGCATTGCAAGGTGCAATTCTGAAATTTTTTGCTTTTTCCTGCTCCTCTTAGCATGATAAAGAAGATTCAAAGAGAGTGAGATGCCAGCTCCTTTCATTCAGTCAGTAGCTTCAATCATTTCTGGACGTTTTTCAATGGCAAAAATCAATGAATATTGTAAATGCACAAACAGTAATTTCTCCGCATTGCAAGGTGCAATTCTGAAATTTTTTGCTTTTTCCTGCTCCTCTTAGCATGATAAAGAATATTCAAAGAGAGTGAGATGCCAGCTCCTTTCATTCAGTCAGTAGCTTCAATCATTTCTGGTATATGAATAACATGATGTTTTTCAATGGCAAAAATCAATGAATATTGTAAATGCACAAACAGTAATTTCTCCGCATTGCAAGTTGCAATTCTGAAATTTTTTGCTTTTTCCTGCTCCTCTTAGCATGATAAAGAAGATTCAAAGAGAGTGAGATTCCAGCTCCTTTCATTCAGTCAGTAGCTTCAATCATTTCTGGACGTTTTTCAATGGCAAAAATCAATGAATATTGTAAATGCACAAACAGTAATTTCTCCGCATTGCAAGGTGCAATTCTGAAATTTTTTGCTTTTTCCTGCTCCTCTTAGCATGATAAAGAAGATTCAAAGAGAGTGAGATGCCAGCTCCTTTCATTCAGTCAGTAGCTTCAATCATTTCTGGACGTTTTTCAATGACAAAAATCAATGAATATTGTAAATGCACAAACAGTAATTTCTCCGCATTGCAAGATGCAATTCTGAAATTTTTTGCTTTTTCCTGCTCCTCTTAGCATGATAAAAAAGATTCAAAGAGAGTGAGATGCCAGCTCCTTTCATTCAGTCAGTAGCTTCAATCATTTCTGGACGTTTTTCAATGGCAAAAATCAATGAATATTGTAAATGCACAAACAGTAATTTCTCCGCATTGCAAGGTGCAATTCTGAAATTTTTTGCTTTTTCCTGCTCCTCTTAGCATGATAAAGAAGATTCAAAGAGAGTGAGATGCCAGCTCCTTTCATTCAGTTAGTAGCTTCAATCATTTCTGGTATATGAATAACATGATGTTTTTCAATGGCAAAAATCAATGAATATTGTAAATGCACAAACAGTAATTTCTCCGCATTGCAAGGTGCAATTCTGAAATTTTTTGCTTTTTCCTGCTCCTCTTAGCATGATAAAGAAGATTCAAAGAGAGTGAGATGCCAGCTCCTTTCATTCAGTGAGTAGCTTCAATCATTTCTGGACGTTTTTCAATGGCAAAAATCAATGAATATTGTAAATGCACAAACAGTAATTTCTCCGCATTGCAAGGTGCAATTTTGAAATTTTTTGCTTTTTCCTGCTCCTCTTAGCATGATAAAGAAGATTCAAAGAGAGTGAGATGCCAGCTCCTTTCATTCAGTCAGTAGCTTCAGTCATTTCTGGACGTTTTTCAATGGCAAAAATCAATGAATATTGTAAATGCACAAACAGTAATTTCTCCGCATTGCAAGGTGCAATTCTGAAATTTTTTGCTTTTTCCTGCTCCTCTTAGCATGATAAAGAAGATTCAAAGAGAGTGAGATGCCAGCTCCTTTCATTCAGTCAGTAGCTTCAAACATTTCTGGTATAAACATTTCTGGACGTTTTTCAATGGCAAAAATCAATGAATATTGTAAATGCACAAACAGTAATATCTCCACATTGCAAGGTGCAATTCTGAAATTTTTTGCTTTTTCCTGCTAATCCTAGCATGATAAAGAAGATTCAAATAGAGTGAGATGCCAGCTCCTTTCGTTCAGTCAGTAGCTTCAAACATTTCTGGACGTTTTTCAATGGCAAAATTCAATGAATATTGTAAATGCACAAACAGTAATATCTCCACATTGCCAGGTGCAATTCTGAAATTTTTTGCTTTTTCCTGCTAATCCTAGCATGATAAAGAAGATTCAAAGAGAGTGAGATGCCAGCTCCTTTCATTCAGTCAGTAGCTTCAATCATTTCTGGACGTTTTTCAATGGCAAAAATCAATGAATATTGTAAATGCACAAACAGTAATTTCTCCGCATTGCAAGGTGCAATTCTGAAATTTTTTGCTTTTTCCTGCTCCTCTTAGCATGATAAAGAAGATTCAAAGAGAGTGAGATGACAGCTCCTTTCATTCAGTCAGTAGCTTCAATCATTTCTGGACGTTTTTCAATGGCAAAAATCAATGAATATTGTAAATGCACAAACAGTAATTTCTCCGCATTGCAAGGTGCAATTCTGAAATTTTTTGCTTTTTCCTGCTCCTCTTAGCATGATAAAGAAGATTCAAAGAGAGTGAGATGCCAGCTCCTTTCATTCAGTCAGTAGCTTCAATCATTTCTGGTATATGAATAACATGATGTTTTTCAATGGCAAAAATCAATGAATATTGTAAATGCACAAACAGTAATTTCTCCGCATTGCAAGGTGCAATTCTGAAATTTTTTGCTTTTTCCTGCTCCTCTTAGCATGATAAAGAAGATTCAAAGAGAGTGAGATGCCAGCTCCTTTCATTCAGTCAGTAGCTTCAATCATTTCTGGACGTTGTTCAATGGCAAAAATCAATGAATATTGTAAATGCACAAACAGTAATTTCTCCGCATTGCAAGATGCAATTCTGAAATATTTTGCTTTTTCCTGCTCCTCTTAGCATGGTAAAGAAGATTCAAAGAGAGTGAGATGCCAGCTCCTTTCATTCAGTCAGTAGCTTCAGTCATTTCTGGACGTTTTTCAATGCAAAAATCAATGAATATTGTAAATGCACAAACAGTAATTTCTCCGCATTGCAAGGTGCAATTCTGAAATTTTTTGCTTTTTCCTGCTCCTCTTAGCATGATAAAGAAGATTCAAAGAGAGTGAGATGCCAGCTCCTTTCATTCAGTCAGTAGCTTCAATCATTTCTGGTATATGAATAACATGATGTTTTTCAATGGCAAAAATCAATGAATATTGTAAATGCACAAACAATAATTTCTCCGCATTGCAAGGTGCAATTCTGAAATTTTTTGCTTTTTCCTGCTCCTCTTAGCATGATAAAGAAGATTCAAAGAGAGTGAGATGCCAGCTCCTTTCATTCAGTCAGTAGCTTCAATCATTTCTGGATGTTTTTCAATGGCAAAAATCAATGAATATTATAAATGCACAAACAGTAATTTCTCCGCATTGCAAGGTGCAATTCTGAAATTTCTTGCATTTTCCTGCTCCTCTTAGCATGATAAAGAAGATTCAAAGAGAGTGAGATGCCAGCTCCTTTCATTCAGTCAGTAGCTTCAATCATTTCTGGACGTTTTTCAATGGCAAAAATCAATGAATATTGTAAATGCACAAACAGTAATTTCTCCGCATTGCAAGGTGCAATTCTGAAATTTTTTGCTTTTTCCTGCTCCTCTTAGCATGATAAAGAAGATTCAAAGAGAGTGAGATGCCAGCTCCTTTCATTCAGTCAGTAGCTTCAAACATTTCTGGTATATGAATAACATGATGTTTTTCAATGGCAAAAATCAATGAATATTGTAAATGCACAAACAGTAATTTCTCCGCATTGCAAGGTGCAATTCTGAAATCTTTTGCTTTTTCCTGCTCCTCTTAGCATGATAAAGAAGATTCAAAGAGAGTGAGATGCCAGCTCCTTTCATTCAGTCAGTAGCTTCAATCATTTCTGGACGTTTTTCAATGGCAAAAATCAATGAATATTGTAAATGCACAAACAGTAATTTCTCCGCATTGCAAGGTGCAATTCTGAAATTTTTTGCTTTTTCCTGCTCCTATTAGCATGATAAAGAAGATTCAAAGAGAGTGAGATGCCAGCTTCTTTCATTGTCAGTAGCTTCAAACATTTCTGGGATATGAATAACATGATGTTTTTCAATGGCAAAAATTAATGAATATTGTAAATGCACAAACAGTAATTTCTCCGCATTGCAAGGTGCAATTCTGAAATTTTTTGCTTTTTCCTGCTCCTCTTAGCATGATAAAGAAGATTCAAAGAGAGTGAGATGCCAGCTCCTTTCATTCAGTCAGTAGCTTCAATCATTTCTGGACGTTTTTCAATGGCAAAAATCAATGAATATTGTAAATGCACAAACAGTAATTTCTCCGCATTGCAAGGTGCAATTCTGAAATTTTTTGCTTTTTCCTGCTCCTCTTAGCATGATAAAGAAGATTCAAAGAGAGTGAGATGCCAGCTCCTTTCATTCAGTCAGTAGCTTCAATCATTTCTGGACGTTTTTCAATGGCAAAAATCAATGAATATTGTAAATGCACAAACAGTAATTTCTCCGCATTGCAAGGTGCAATTCTGAAATTTTTTGCTTTTTCCTGCTCCTCTTAGCATGATAAAGAAGATTCAAAGAGAGTGAGATGCCAGCTCCTTTCATTCAGTCAGTAGCTTCAATCATTTCTGGTATATGAATAACATGATGTTTTTCAATGGCAAAAATCAATGAATATTGTAAATGCACAAACAGTAATTTCTCCGCATTGCAAGTTGCAATTCTGAAATTTTTTGCTTTTTCCTGCTCCTCTTAGCATGATAAAGAAGATTCAAAGAGAGTGAGATTCCGGATCCTTTCATTCAGTCAGTAGCTTCAATCATTTCTGGACGTTTTTCAATGGCAAAAATCAATGAATATTGTAAATGCACAAACAGTAATTTCTCCGCATTGCAAGGTGCAATTCTGAATTTTTTTGCTTTTTCCTGCTCCTCTTAGCATGATAAAGAAGATTCAAAGAGAGTGAGATGCCAGCTCCTTTCATTCAGTCAGTAGCTTTAATCATTTCTGGACGTTTTTCAATGGCAAAAATCAATGAATATTGTAAATGCACAAACAGTAATTTCTCCGCATTGCAAGATGAAATTCTGAAATTTTTTGCTTTTTCCTGCTCCTCTTAGCATGATAAAGAAGACTCAAAGAGATTGAGATGCCAGCTCCTTTCATTCAGTCAGTAGCTTCAATCATTTCTGGACGTTTTTCAATGGCAAAAATCAATGAATATTGTAAATGCACAAACAGTAATTTCTCCGCATTGCAAGGTGCAATTCTGAAATTTTTTGCTTTTTCCTGCTCCTCTTAGCATGATAAAGAAGATTCAAAGAGAGTGAGATGCCAGCTCCTTTCATTCAGTCAGTAGCTTCAATCATTTCTGGTATATGAATAACATGATGTTTTTCAATGGCAAAAATCAATGAATATTGTAAATGCACAAACAGTAATTTCTCCGCATTGCAAGGTGCAATTCTGAAATTTTTTGCTTTTTCCTGCTCCTCTTAGCATGATAAAGAAGATTCAAAGAGAGTGAGATGCCAGCTCCTTTCATTCAGTCAGTAGCTTCAATCATTTCTGGACGTTTTTCAATGGCAAAAATCAATGAATATTGTAAATGCACAAACAGTAATTTCTCCGCATTGCAAGGTGCAATTCTGAAATTTTTTGCTTTTTCCTGCTCCTCTTAGCATGATAAAGAAGATTCAAAGAGAGTGAGATGCCAGCTCCTTTCATTCAGTCAGTAGCTTCAGTCATTTCTGGAAGTTTTTCAATGGCAAAAATCAATGAATATTGTAAATGCACAAACAGTAATTTCTCCGCATTGCAAGGTGCAATTCTGAAATTTTTTGCTTTTTCCTGCTCCTCTTAGCATGATAAAGAAGATTCAAAGAGAGTGAGATGCCAGCTCCTTTCATTCAGTCAGTAGCTTCAAACATTTCTGGTATAAACATTTCTGGACGTTTTTCAATGGCAAAAATCAATGAATATTGTAAATGCACAAACAGTAATATCTCCACATTGCAAGGTGCAATGCTGAAATTTTTTTTGCTTTTTCCTGCTAATCCTAGCATGATAAAGAAGATTCAAATAGAGTGAGATGCCAGCTCCTTTCATTCAGTCAGTAGCTTCAAACATTTCTGGACGTTTTTCAATGGCAAAAATCAATGAATATTGTAAATGCACAAACAGTAATATCTCCACATTGCAAGGTGCAATTCTGAAATTTTTTGCTTTTTCCTGCTAATCCTAGCATGATAAAGAAGATTCAAAGAGAGTGAGATGTCAGCTCCTTTCATTCAGTCAGTAGCTTCAAACATTTCTGGTATATGAATAACATGATGTTTTTCAATGGCAAAAATCAATGAATATTGTAAATGCACAAACAGTAATATCTCCACATTGCAAGGTGCAATTCTGAAATTTTTTGCTTTTTCCTGCTAATCCTAGCATGATAAAGAAGATTCAAAGAGAGTGAGATGCCAGCTCCTTTCATTCAGTCAGTAGCTTCAAACATTTCTGGACGTTTTTCAATGGCAAAAATCAATGAATATTGTAAATGCACAAACAGTAATATCTCCACATTGCAAGGTGCAATTCTGAAATTTTTTGCTTTTTCCTGCTACTCCTAGCATGATAAAGAAGATTCAAAGAGAGTGAGATGCCAGCTCCTTTCATTCAGTCAGTAGCTTCAATCATTTCTGGACGTTTTTCAATGGCAAAAATCAATGAATATTGTAAATGCACAAACAGTAATTTCTCCGCATTGCAAGGTGCAATTCTGAATTTTTTTGCTTTTTCCTGCTCCTCTTAGCATGGTAAAGAAGATTCAAAGAGAGTGAGATGCCAGCTCCTTTCATTCAGTCAGTAGCTTCAGTCATTTCTGGACGTTTTTCAATGGCAAAAATCAATGAATATTGTAAATGCACAAAAAGTAATTTCTCCGCATTGCAAGGTGCAATTCTGAAATTTTTTGCTTTTTCCTGCTCCTCTTAGCATGATAAAGAAGATTCAAAGAGAGTGAGATGCCAGCTCCTTTCATTCAGTCAGTAGCTTCAAACATTTCTGGTATAAACATTTCTGGACGTTTTTCAATGGCAAAAATCAATGAATATTGTAAATGCACAAACAGTAATATCTCCACATTGCAAGGTGCAATTCTGAAATTTTTTGCTTTTTCCTGCTAATCCTAGCATGATAAAGAAGATTCAAATAGAGTGAGATGCCAGCTCCTTTCATTCAGTCAGTAGCTTCAAACATTTCTGGACGTTTTTCAATGGCAAAATTCAATGAATATTGTAAATGCACAAACAGTAATATCTCCACATTGCAAGGTGCAATTCTGAAATTTTTTGCTTTTTCCTGCTAATCCTAGCATGATAAAGAAGATTCAAAGAGAGTGAGATGCCAGCTCCTTTCATTCAGTCAGTAGCTTCAATCATTTCTGGACGTTTTTCAATGGCAAAAATCAATGAATATTGTAAATGCACAAACAGTAATTTCTCCGCATTGCAAGGTGCAATTCTGAAATTTTTTGCTTTTTCCTGCTCCTCTTAGCATGATAAAGAAGATTCAAAGAGAGTGAGATGCCAGCTCCTTTCATTCAGTCAGTAGCTTCAATCATTTCTGGATGTTTTTCAATGGCAAAAATCAATGAATATTGTAAATGCACAAACAGTAATTTCTCCGCATTGCAAGGTGCAATTCTGAAATTTTTTGCTTTTTCCTGCTCCTCTTAGCATGATAAAGAAGATTCAAAGAGAGTGAGATGCCAGCTCCTTTCATTCAGTCAGTAGCTTCAATCATTTCTGGTATATGAATAACATGATGTTTTTCAATGGCAAAAATCAATGAATATTGTAAATGCACAAACAGTAATTTCTCCGCATTGCAAGGTGCAATTCTGAAATTTTTTGCTTTTTCCTGCTCCTCTTAGCATGATAAAGAAGATTCAAAGAGAGTGAGATGCCAGCTCCTTTCATTCAGTCAGTAGCTTCAATCATTTCTGGACGTTTTTCAATGGCAAAAATCAATGAATATTGTAAATGCACAAACAGTAATTTCTCCGCATTGCAAGATGCAATTCTGAAATTTTTTGCTTTTTCCTGCTCCTCTTAGCATGATAAAGAAGATTCAAAGAGAGTGAGATGCCAGCTCCTTTCATTCAGTCAGTAGCTTCAGTCATTTCTGGACGTTTTTCAATGGCAAAAATCAATGAATATTGTAAATGCACAAACAGTAATTTCTCCGCATTGCAAAGTGCAATTCTGAAATTTTTTGCTTTTTCCTGCTCCTCTTAGCATGATAAAGAAGATTCAAAGAGAGTGAGATGCCAGCTCCTTTCATTCAGTCAGTAGCTTCAAACATTTCTGGTATAAACATTTCTGGATGTTTTTCAATGGCAAAAATCAATGAATATTGTAAATGCACAAACAGTAATATCTCCACATTGCAAGGTGCAATGCTGAAATTTTTTGCTTTTTCCTGCTAATCCTAGGATGATAAAGAAGATTCAAATAGAGTGAGATGCCAGCTCCTTTCATTCAGTCAGTAGCTTCAAACATTTCTGGACGTTTTTCAATGGCAAAAATCAATGAATATTGTAAATGCACAAACAGTAATATCTCCACATTGCAAGGTGCAATTCTGAAATTTTTTGCTTTTTCCTGCTAATCCTAGCATGATAAAGAAGATTCAAAGAGAGTGAGATGTCAGCTCCTTTCATTCAGTCAGTAGCTTCAAACATTTCTGGTATATGAATAACATGATGTTTTTCAATGGCAAAAATCAATGAATATTGTAAATGCACAAACAGTAATATCTCCACATTGCAAGGTGCAATTCTGAAATTTTTTGCTTTTTCCTGCTAATCCTAGCATGATAAAGAAGATTCAAATAGAGTGAGATGCCAGCTCCTTTCATTCAGTCAGTAGCTTCAAACATTTCTGGACGTTTTTCAATGGCAAAATTCAATGAATATTGTAAATGCACAAACAGTAATATCTCCACATTGCAAGGTGCAATTCTGAAATTTTTTGCTTTTTCCTGCTAATCCTAGCATGATAAAGAAGATTCAAAGAGAGTGAGATGCCAGCTCCTTTCATTCAGTCAGTAGCTTCAATCATTTCTGGACGTTTTTCAATGGCAAAAATCAATGGATATTGTAAATGCACAAACAGTAATTTCTCCGCATTGCAAGGTGCAATTCTGAAATTTTTTGCTTTTTCCTGCTCCTCTTAGCATGATAAAGAAGATTCAAAGAGAGTGAGATGCCAGCTCCTTTCATTCAGTCAGTAGCTTCAATCATTTCTGGATGTTTTTCAATGGCAAAAATCAATGAATATTGTAAATGCACAAACAGTAATTTCTCCGCATTGCAAGGTGCAATTCTGAAATTTTTTGCTTTTTCCTGCTCCTCTTAGCATGATAAAGAAGATTCAAAGAGAGTGAGATGCCAGCTCCTTTCATTCAGTCAGTAGCTTCAATCATTTCTGGTATATGAATAACATGATGTTTTTCAATGGCAAAAATCAATGAATATTGTAAATGCACAAACAGTAATTTCTCCGCATTGCAAGGTGCAATTCTGAAATTTTTTGCTTTTTCCTGCTCCTCTTAGCATGATAAAGAAGATTCAAAGAGAGTGAGATGCCAGCTCCTTTCATTCAGTCAGTAGCTTCAATCATTTCTGGACGTTTTTCAATGGCAAAAATCAATGAATATTGTAAATGCACAAACAGTAATTTCTCCGCATTGCAAGATGCAATTCTGAAATTTTTTGCTTTTTCCTGCTCCTCTTAGCATGATAAAGAAGATTCAAAGAGAGTGAGATGCCAGCTCCTTTCATTCAGTCAGTAGCTTCAGTCATTTCTGGACGTTTTTCAATGGCAAAAATCAATGAATATTGTAAATGCACAAACAGTAATTTCTCCGCATTGCAAAGTGCAATTCTGAAATTTTTTGCTTTTTCCTGCTCCTCTTAGCATGATAAAGAAGATTCAAAGAGAGTGAGATGCCAGCTCCTTTCATTCAGTCAGTAGCTTCAAACATTTCTGGTATAAACATTTCTGGATGTTTTTCAATGGCAAAAATCAATGAATATTGTAAATGCACAAACAGTAATATCTCCACATTGCAAGGTGCAATGCTGAAATTTTTTGCTTTTTCCTGCTAATCCTAGGATGATAAAGAAGATTCAAATAGAGTGAGATGCCAGCTCCTTTCACTCAGTCAGTAGCTTCAAACATTTCTGGACGTTTTTCAATGGCAAAAATCAATGAATATTGTAAATGCACAAACAGTAATATCTCCACATTGCAAGGTGCAATTCTGAAATTTTTTGCTTTTTCCTGCTAATCCTAGCATGATAAAGAAGATTCAAAGAGAGTGAGATGTCAGCTCCTTTCATTCAGTCAGTAGCTTCAAACATTTCTGGTATATGAATAACATGATGTTTTTCAATGGCAAAAATCAATGAATATTGTAAATGCACAAACAGTAATATCTCCACATTGCAAGGTGCAATTCTGAAATTTTTTGCTTTTTCCTGCTAATCCTAGCATGATAAAGAAGATTCAAATAGAGTGAGATGCCAGCTCCTTTCATTCAGTCAGTAGCTTCAAACATTTCTGGACGTTTTTCAATGGCAAAATTCAATGAATATTGTAAATGCACAAACAGTAATATCTCCACATTGCAAGGTGCAATTCTGAAATTTTTTGCTTTTTCCTGCTAATCCTAGCATGATAAAGAAGATTCAAAGAGAGTGAGATGCCAGCTCCTTTCATTCAGTCAGTAGCTTCAATCATTTCTGGACGTTTTTCAATGGCAAAAATCAATGAATATTGTAAATGCACAAACAGTAATTTCTCCGCATTGCAAGGTGCAATTCTGAAATTTTTTGTTTTTCCTGCTCCTCTTAGCATGATAAAGAAGATTCAAAGAGAGTGAGATGCCAGCTCCTTTCATTCAGTCAGTAGCTTCAATCATTTCTGGATGTTTTTCAATGGCAAAAATCAATGAATATTGTAAATGCACAAACAGTAATTTCTCCGCATTGCAAGGTGCAATTCTGAAATTTTTTGCTTTTTCCTGCTCCTCTTAGCATGATAAAGAAGATTCAAAGAGAGTGAGATGCCAGCTCCTTTCATTCAGTCAGTAGCTTCAATCATTTCTGGTATATGAATAACATGATGTTTTTCAATGGCAAAAATCAATGAATATTGTAAATGCACAAACAGTAATTTCTCCGCATTGCAAGGTGCAATTCTGAAATTTTTTGCTTTTTCCTGCTCCTCTTAGCATGATAAAGAAGATTCAAAGAGAGTGAGATGCCAGCTCCTTTCATTCAGTCAGTAGCTTCAATCATTTCTGGACGTTTTTCAATGGCAAAAATCAATGAATATTGTAAATGCACAAACAGTAATTTCTCCGCATTGCAAGATGCAATTCTGAAATTTTTTGCTTTTTCCTGCTCCTCTTAGCATGATAAAGAAGATTCAAAGAGAGTGAGATGCCAGCTCCTTTCATTCAGTCAGTAGCTTCAGTCATTTCTGGACGTTTTTCAATGGCAAAAATCAATGAATATTGTAAATGCACAAACTGTAATTTCTCCGCATTGCAAAGTGCAATTCTGAAATTTTTTGCTTTTTCCTGCTCCTCTTAGCATGATAAAGAAGATTCAAAGAGAGTGAGATGCCAGCTCCTTTCATTCAGTCAGTAGCTTCAAACATTTCTGGTATAAACATTTCTGGATGTTTTTCAATGGCAAAAATCAATGAATATTGTAAATGCACAAACAGTAATATCTCCACATTGCAAGGTGCAATGCTGAAATTTTTTGCTTTTTCCTGCTAATCCTAGGATGATAAAGAAGATTCAAATAGAGTGAGATGCCAGCTCCTTTCATTCAGTCAGTAGCTTCAAACATTTCTGGACGTTTTTCAATGGCAAAAATCAATGAATATTGTAAATGCACAAACAGTAATATCTCCACATTGCAAGGTGCAATTCTGAAATTTTTTGCTTTTTCCTGCTAATCCTAGCATGATAAAGAAGATTCAAAGAGAGTGAGATGTCAGCTCCTTTCATTCAGTCAGTAGCTTCAAACATTTCTGGTATATGAATAACATGATGTTTTTCAATGGCAAAAATCAATGAATATTGTAAATGCACAAACAGTAATATCTCCACATTGCAAGGTGCAATTCTGAAATTTTTTGCTTTTTCCTGCTAATCCTAGCATGATAAAGAAGATTCAAAGAGAGTGAGATGCCAGCTCCTTTCATTCAGTCAGTAGCTTCAAACATTTCTGGACGTTTTTCAATGGCAAAAATCAATGAATATTGTAAATGCACAAACAGTAATTTCTCCGCATTGCAAGGTGCAATTCTGAAATTTTTTGCTTTTTCCTGCTCCTCTTAGCATGATAAAGAAGATTCAAAGAGAGTGAGATGCCAGCTCCTTTCATTCAGTCAGTAGCTTCAATCATTTCTGGTATATGAATAACATGATGTTTTTCAATGGCAAAAATCAATGAATATTGTAAATGCACAAACAGTAATTTCTCCGCATTGCAAGGTGCAATTCTGAAATTTTTTGCTTTTTCCTGCTCCTCTTAGCATGATAAAGAAGATTCAAAGAGAGTGAGATGCCAGCTCCTTTCATTCAGTCAGTAGCTTCAGTCATTTCTGGAAGTTTTTCAATGGCAAAAATCAATGAATATTGTAAATGCACAAACAGTAATTTCTCCGCATTGCAAGGTGCAATTCTGAAATTTTTTGCTTTTTCCTGCTCCTCTTAGCATGATAAAGAAGATTCAAAGAGAGTGAGATGCCAGCTCCTTTCATTCAGTCAGTAGCTTCAAACATTTCTGGTATAAACATTTCTGGACGTTTTTCAATGGCAAAAATCAATGAATATTGTAAATGCACAAACAGTAATATCTCCACATTGCAAGGTGCAATGCTGAAATTTTTTTTGCTTTTTCCTGCTAATCCTAGCATGATAAAGAAGATTCAAATAGAGTGAGATGCCAGCTCCTTTCATTCAGTCAGTAGCTTCAAACATTTCTGGACGTTTTTCAATGGCAAAAAGCAATGAATATTGTAAATGCACAAACAGTAATATCTCCACATTGCAAGGTGCAATTCTGAAATTTTTTGCTTTTTCCTGCTAATCCTAGCATGATAAAGAAGATTCAAAGAGAGTGAGATGTCAGCTCCTTTCATTCAGTCAGTAGCTTCAAACATTTCTGGTATATGAATAACATGATGTTTTTCAATGGCAAAAATCAATGAATATTGTAAATGCACAAACAGTAATATCTCCACATTGCAAGGTGCAATTCTGAAATTTTTTGCTTTTTCCTGCTAATCCTAGCATGATAAAGAAGATTCAAAGAGAGTGAGATGCCAGCTCCTTTCATTCAGTCAGTAGCTTCAAACATTTCTGGACGTTTTTCAATGGCAAAAATCAATGAATATTGTAAATGCACAAACAGTAATATCTCCACATTGCAAGGTACAATTCTGAAATTTTTTGCTTTTTCCTGCTACTCCTAGCATGATAAAGAAGATTCAAAGAGAGTGAGATGCCAGCTCCTTTCATTCAGTCAGTAGCTTCAATCATTTCTGGACGTTTTTCAATGGCAAAAATCAATGAATATTGTAAATGCACAAACAGTAATTTCTCCGCATTGCAAGGTGCAATTCTGAATTTTTTTGCTTTTTCCTGCTCCTCTTAGCATGGTAAAGAAGATTCAAAGAGAGTGAGATGCCAGCTCCTTTCATTCAGTCAGTAGCTTCAGTCATTTCTGGACGTTTTTCAATGGCAAAAATCAATGAATATTGTAAATGCACAAAAAGTAATTTCTCCGCATTGCAAGGTGCAATTCTGAAATTTTTTGCTTTTTCCTGCTCCTCTTAGCATGATAAAGAAGATTCAAAGAGAGTGAGATGCCAGCTCCTTTCATTCAGTCAGTAGCTTCAAACATTTCTGGTATAAACATTTCTGGACGTTTTTCAATGGCAAAAATCAATGAATATTGTAAATGCACAAACAGTAATATCTCCACATTGCAAGGTGCAATTCTGAAATTTTTTGCTTTTTCCTGCTAATCCTAGCATGATAAAGAAGATTCAAATAGAGTGAGATGCCAGCTCCTTTCATTCAGTCAGTAGCTTCAAACATTTCTGGACGTTTTTCAATGGCAAAATTCAATGAATATTGTAAATGCACAAACAGTAATATCTCCACATTGCAAGGTGCAATTCTGAAATTTTTTGCTTTTTCCTGCTAATCCTAGCATGATAAAGAAGATTCAAAGAGAGTGAGATGCCAGCTCCTTTCATTCAGTCAGTAGCTTCAATCATTTCTGGACGTTTTTCAATGGCAAAAATCAATGAATATTGTAAATGCACAAACAGTAATTTCTCCGCATTGCAAGGTGCAATTCTGAAATTTTTTGCTTTTTCCTGCTCCTCTTAGCATGATAAAGAAGATTCAAAGAGAGTGAGATGCCAGCTCCTTTCATTCAGTCAGTAGCTTCAATCATTTCTGGATGTTTTTCAATGGCAAAAATCAATGAATATTGTAAATGCACAAACAGTAATTTCTCCGCATTGCAAGGTGCAATTCTGAAATTTTTTGCTTTTTCCTGCTCCTCTTAGCATGATAAAGAAGATTCAAAGAGAGTGAGATGCCAGCTCCTTTCATTCAGTCAGTAGCTTCAATCATTTCTGGTATATGAATAACATGATGTTTTTCAATGGCAAAAATCAATGAATATTGTAAATGCACAAACAGTAATTTCTCCGCATTGCAAGGTGCAATTCTGAAATTTTTTGCTTTTTCCTGCTCCTCTTAGCATGATAAAGAAGATTCAAAGAGATTGAGATGCCAGCTCCTTTCATTCAGTCAGTAGCTTCAATCATTTCTGGACGTTTTTCAATGGCAAAAATCAATGAATATTGTAAATGCACAAACTGTAATTTCTCCGCATTGCAAGATGCAATTCTGAAATTTTTTGCTTTTTCCTGCTCCTCTTAGCATGATAAAGAAGATTCAAAGAGAGTGAGATGCCAGCTCCTTTCATTCAGTCAGTAGCTTCAGTCATTTCTGGACGTTTTTCAATGGCAAAAATCAATGAATATTGTAAATGCACAAACAGTAATTTCTCCGCATTGCAAGGTGCAATTCTGAAATTTTTTGCTTTTTCCTGCTCCTCTTAGCATGATAAAGAAGATTCAAAGAGAGTGAGATGCCAGCTCCTTTCATTCAGTCAGTAGCTTCAGTCATTTCTGGAAGTTTTTCAATGGCAAAAATCAATGAATATTGTAAATGCACAAACAGTAATTTCTCCGCATTGCAAGGTGCAATTCTGAAATTTTTTGCTTTTTCCTGCTCCTCTTAGCATGATAAAGAAGATTCAAAGAGAGTGAGATGCCAGCTCCTTTCATTCAGTCAGTAGCTTCAAACATTTCTGGTATAAACATTTCTGGACGTTTTTCAATGGCAAAAATCAATGAATATTGTAAATGCACAAACAGTAATATCTCCACATTGCAAGGTGCAATGCTGAAATTTTTTTTGCTTTTTCCTGCTAATCCTAGCATGATAAAGAAGATTCAAATAGAGTGAGATGCCAGCTCCTTTCATTCAGTCAGTAGCTTCAAACATTTCTGGACGTTTTTCAATGGCAAAAATCAATGAATATTGTAAATGCACAAACAGTAATATCTCCACATTGCAAGGTGCAATTCTGAAATTTTTTGCTTTTTCCTGCTAATCCTAGCATGATAAAGAAGATTCAAAGAGAGTGAGATGTCAGCTCCTTTCATTCAGTCAGTAGCTTCAAACATTTCTGGTATATGAATAACATGATGTTTTTCAATGGCAAAAATCAATGAATATTGTAAATGCACAAACAGTAATATCTCCACATTGCAAGGTGCAATTCTGAAATTTTTTGCTTTTTCCTGCTAATCCTAGCATGATAAAGAAGATTCAAAGAGAGTGAGATGCCAGCTCCTTTCATTCAGTCAGTAGCTTCAAACATTTCTGGACGTTTTTCAATGGCAAAAATCAATGAATATTGTAAATGCACAAACAGTAATATCTCCACATTGCAAGGTGCAATTCTGAAATTTTTTGCTTTTTCCTGCTACTCCTAGCATGATAAAGAAGATTCAAAGAGAGTGAGATGCCAGCTCCTTTCATTCAGTCAGTAGCTTCAATCATTTCTGGACGTTTTTCAATGGCAAAAATCAATGAATATTGTAAATGCACAAACAGTAATTTCTCCGCATTGCAAGGTGCAATTCTGAATTTTTTTGCTTTTTCCTGCTCCTCTTAGCATGGTAAAGAAGATTCAAAGAGAGTGAGATGCCAGCTCCTTTCATTCAGTCAGTAGCTTCAGTCATTTCTGGACGTTTTTCAATGGCAAAAATCAATGAATATTGTAAATGCACAAAAAGTAATTTCTCCGCATTGCAAGGTGCAATTCTGAAATTTTTTGCTTTTTCCTGCTCCTCTTAGCATGATAAAGAAGATTCAAAGAGAGTGAGATGCCAGCTCCTTTCATTCAGTCAGTAGCTTCAAACATTTCTGGTATAAACATTTCTGGACGTTTTTCAATGGCAAAAATCAATGAATATTGTAAATGCACAAACAGTAATATCTCCACATTGCAAGGTGCAATTCTGAAATTTTTTGCTTTTTCCTGCTAATCCTAGCATGATAAAGAAGATTCAAATAGAGTGAGATGCCAGCTCCTTTCATTCAGTCAGTAGCTTCAAACATTTCTGGACGTTTTTCAATGGCAAAATTCAATGAATATTGTAAATGCACAAACAGTAATATCTCCACATTGCAAGGTGCAATTCTGAAATTTTTTGCTTTTTCCTGCTAATCCTAGCATGATAAAGAAGATTCAAAGAGAGTGAGATGCCAGCTCCTTTCATTCAGTCAGTAGCTTCAATCATTTCTGGACGTTTTTCAATGGCAAAAATCAATGAATATTGTAAATGCACAAACAGTAATTTCTCCGCATTGCAAGGTGCAATTCTGAAATTTTTTGCTTTTTCCTGCTCCTCTTAGCATGATAAAGAAGATTCAAAGAGAGTGAGATGCCAGCTCCTTTCATTCAGTCAGTAGCTTCAATCATTTCTGGATGTTTTTCAATGGCAAAAATCAATGAATATTGTAAATGCACAAACAGTAATTTCTCCGCATTGCAAGGTGCAATTCTGAAATTTTTTGCTTTTTCCTGCTCCTCTTAGCATGATAAAGAAGATTCAAAGAGAGTGAGATGCCAGCTCCTTTCATTCAGTCAGTAGCTTCAATCATTTCTGGTATATGAATAACATGATGTTTTTCAATGGCAAAAATCAATGAATATTGTAAATGCACAAACAGTAATTTCTCCGCATTGCAAGGTGCAATTCTGAAATTTTTTGCTTTTTCCTGCTCCTCTTAGCATGATAAAGAAGATTCAAAGAGAGTGAGATGCCAGCTCCTTTCATTCAGTCAGTAGCTTCAATCATTTCTGGACGTTTTTCAATGGCAAAAATCAATGAATATTGTAAATGCACAAACAGTAATTTCTCCGCATTGCAAGATGCAATTCTGAAATTTTTTGCTTTTTCCTGCTCCTCTTAGCATGATAAAGAAGATTCAAAGAGAGTGAGATGCCAGCTCCTTTCATTCAGTCAGTAGCTTCAATCATTTCTGGACGTTTTTCAATGGCAAAAATCAATGAATATTGTAAATGCACAAACAGTAATTTCTCCGCATTGCAAAGTGCAATTCTGAAATTTTTTGCTTTTTCCTGCTCCTCTTAGCATGATAAAGAAGATTCAAAGAGAGTGAGATGCCAGCTCCTTTCATTCAGTCAGTAGCTTCAAACATTTCTGGTATAAACATTTCTGGATGTTTTTCAATGGCAAAAATCAATGAATATTGTAAATGCACAAACAGTAATATCTCCACATTGCAAGGTGCAATGCTGAAATTTTTTGCTTTTTCCTGCTAATCCTAGGATGATAAAGAAGATTCAAATAGAGTGAGATGCCAGCTCCTTTCATTCAGTCAGTAGCTTCAAACATTTCTGGACGTTTTTCAATGGCAAAAATCAATGAATATTGTAAATGCACAAACAGTAATATCTCCACATTGCAAGGTGCAATTCTGAAATTTTTTGCTTTTTCCTGCTAATCCTAGCATGATAAAGAAGATTCAAAGAGAGTGAGATGTCAGCTCCTTTCATTCAGTCAGTAGCTTCAAACATTTCTGGTATATGAATAACATGATGTTTTTCAATGGCAAAAATCAATGAATATTGTAAATGCACAAACAGTAATATCTCCACATTGCAAGGTGCAATTCTGAAATTTTTTGCTTTTTCCTGCTAATCCTAGCATGATAAAGAAGATTCAAATAGAGTGAGATGCCAGCTCCTTTCATTCAGTCAGTAGCTTCAAACATTTCTGGACGTTTTTCAATGGCAAAATTCAATGAATATTGTAAATGCACAAACAGTAATATCTCCACATTGCAAGGTGCAATTCTGAAATTTTTTGCTTTTTCCTGCTAATCCTAGCATGATAAAGAAGATTCAAAGAGAGTGAGATGCCAGCTCCTTTCATTCAGTCAGTAGCTTCAATCATTTCTGGACGTTTTTCAATGGCAAAAATCAATGAATATTGTAAATGCACAAACAGTAATTTCTCCGCATTGCAAGGTGCAATTCTGAAATTTTTTGCTTTTTCCTGCTCCTCTTAGCATGATAAAGAAGATTCAAAGAGAGTGAGATGCCAGCTCCTTTCATTCAGTCAGTAGCTTCAATCATTTCTGGATGTTTTTCAATGGCAAAAATCAATGAATATTGTAAATGCACAAACAGTAATTTCTCCGCATTGCAAGGTGCAATTCTGAAATTTTTTGCTTTTTCCTGCTCCTCTTAGCATGATAAAGAAGATTCAAAGAGAGTGAGATGCCAGCTCCTTTCATTCAGTCAGTAGCTTCAATCATTTCTGGTATATGAATAACATGATGTTTTTCAATGGCAAAAATCAATGAATATTGTAAATGCACAAACAGTAATTTCTCCGCATTGCAAGGTGCAATTCTGAAATTTTTTGCTTTTTCCTGCTCCTCTTAGCATGATAAAGAAGATTCAAAGAGAGTGAGATGCCAGCTCCTTTCATTCAGTCAGTAGCTTCAATCATTTCTGGACGTTTTTCAATGGCAAAAATCAATGAATATTGTAAATGCACAAACAGTAATTTCTCCGCATTGCAAGATGCAATTCTGAAATTTTTTGCTTTTTCCTGCTCCTCTTAGCATGATAAAGAAGATTCAAAGAGAGTGAGATGCCAGCTCCTTTCATTCAGTCAGTAGCTTCAGTCATTTCTGGACGTTTTTCAATGGCAAAAATCAATGAATATTGTAAATGCACAAACAGTAATTTCTCCGCATTGCAAAGTGCAATTCTGAAATTTTTTGCTTTTTCCTGCTCCTCTTAGCATGATAAAGAAGATTCAAAGAGAGTGAGATGCCAGCTCCTTTCATTCAGTCAGTAGCTTCAAACATTTCTGGTATAAACATTTCTGGATGTTTTTCAATGGCAAAAATCAATGAATATTGTAAATGCACAAACAGTAATATCTCCACATTGCAAGGTGCAATGCTGAAATTTTTTGCTTTTTCCTGCTAATCCTAGGATGATAAAGAAGATTCAAATAGAGTGAGATGCCAGCTCCTTTCATTCAGTCAGTAGCTTCAAACATTTCTGGACGTTTTTCAATGGCAAAAATCAATGAATATTGTAAATGCACAAACAGTAATATCTCCACATTGCAAGGTGCAATTCTGAAATTTTTTGCTTTTTCCTGCTAATCCTAGCATGATAAAGAAGATTCAAAGAGAGTGAGATGTCAGCTCCTTTCATTCAGTCAGTAGGTTCAAACATTTCTGGTATATGAATAACATGATGTTTTTCAATGGCAAAAATCAATGAATATTGTAAATGCACAAACAGTAATATCTCCACATTGCAAGGTGCAATTCTGAAATTTTTTGCTTTTTCCTGCTAATCCTAGCATGATAAAGAAGATTCAAATAGAGTGAGATGCCAGCTCCTTTCATTCAGTCAGTAGCTTCAAACATTTCTGGACGTTTTTCAATGGCAAAATTCAATGAATATTGTAAATGCACAAACAGTAATATCTCCACATTGCAAGGTGCAATTCTGAAATTTTTTGCTTTTTCCTGCTAATCCTAGCATGATAAAGAAGATTCAAAGAGAGTGAGATGCCAGCTCCTTTCATTCAGTCAGTAGCTTCAATCATTTCTGGACGTTTTTCAATGGCAAAAATCAATGAATATTGTAAATGCACAAACAGTAATTTCTCCGCATTGCAAGGTGCAATTCTGAAATTTTTTGTTTTTCCTGCTCCTCTTAGCATGATAAAGAAGATTCAAAGAGAGTGAGATGCCAGCTCCTTTCATTCAGTCAGTAGCTTCAATCATTTCTGGATGTTTTTCAATGGCAAAAATCAATGAATATTGTAAATGCACAAACAGTAATTTCTCCGCATTGCAAGGTGCAATTCTGAAATTTTTTGCTTTTTCCTGCTCCTCTTAGCATGATAAAGAAGATTCAAAGAGAGTGAGATGCCAGCTCCTTTCATTCAGTCAGTAGCTTCAATCATTTCTGGTATATGAATAACATGATGTTTTTCAATGGCAAAAATCAATGAATATTGTAAATGCACAAACAGTAATTTCTCCGCATTGCAAGGTGCAATTCTGAAATTTTTTGCTTTTTCCTGCTCCTCTTAGCATGATAAAGAAGATTCAAAGAGAGTGAGATGCCAGCTCCTTTCATTCAGTCAGTAGCTTCAATCATTTCTGGACGTTTTTCAATGGCAAAAATCAATGAATATTGTAAATGCACAAACAGTAATTTCTCCGCATTGCAAGATGCAATTCTGAAATTTTTTGCTTTTTCCTGCTCCTCTTAGCATGATAAAGAAGATTCAAAGAGAGTGAGATGCCAGCTCCTTTCATTCAGTCAGTAGCTTCAGTCATTTCTGGACGTTTTTCAATGGCAAAAATCAATGAATATTGTAAATGCACAAACAGTAATTTCTCCGCATTGCAAAGTGCAATTCTGAAATTTTTTGCTTTTTCCTGCTCCTCTTAGCATGATAAAGAAGATTCAAAGAGAGTGAGATGCCAGCTCCTTTCATTCAGTCAGTAGCTTCAAACATTTCTGGTATAAACATTTCTGGATGTTTTTCAATGGCAAAAATCAATGAATATTGTAAATGCACAAACAGTAATATCTCCACATTGCAAGGTGCAATGCTGAAATTTTTTGCTTTTTCCTGCTAATCCTAGGATGATAAAGAAGATTCAAATAGAGTGAGATGCCAGCTCCTTTCATTCAGTCAGTAGCTTCAAACATTTCTGGACGTTTTTCAATGGCAAAAATCAATGAATATTGTAAATGCACAAACAGTAATATCTCCACATTGCAAGGTGCAATTCTGAAATTTTTTGCTTTTTCCTGCTAATCCTAGCATGATAAAGAAGATTCAAAGAGAGTGAGATGTCAGCTCCTTTCATTCAGTCAGTAGCTTCAAACATTTCTGGTATATGAATAACATGATGTTTTTCAATGGCAAAAATCAATGAATATTGTAAATGCACAAACAGTAATATCTCCACATTGCAAGGTGCAATTCTGAAATTTTTTGCTTTTTCCTGCTAATCCTAGCATGATAAAGAAGATTCAAAGAGAGTGAGATGCCAGCTCCTTTCATTCAATCAGTAGCTTCAAACATTTCTGGACGTTTTTCAATGGCAAAAATCAATGAATATTGTAAATGCACAAACAGTAATTTCTCCGCATTGCAAGGTGCAATTCTGAAATTTTTTGCTTTTTCCTGCTCCTCTTAGCATGATAAAGAAGATTCAAAGAGAGTGAGATGCCAGCTCCTTTCATTCAGTCAGTAGCTTCAATCATTTCTGGTATATGAATAACATGATGTTTTTCAATGGCAAAAATCAATGAATATTGTAAATGCACAAACAGTAATTTCTCCGCATTGCAAGGTGCAATTCTGAAATTTTTTGCTTTTTCCTGCTCCTCTTAGCATGATAAAGAAGATTCAAAGAGAGTGAGATGCCAGCTCCTTTCATTCAGTCAGTAGCTTCAGTCATTTCTGGAAGTTTTTCAATGGCAAAAATCAATGAATATTGTAAATGCACAAACAGTAATTTCTCCGCATTGCAAGGTGCAATTCTGAAATTTTTTGCTTTTTCCTGCTCCTCTTAGCATGATAAAGAAGATTCAAAGAGAGTGAGATGCCAGCTCCTTTCATTCAGTCAGTAGCTTCAAACATTTCTGGTATAAACATTTCTGGACGTTTTTCAATGGCAAAAATCAATGAATATTGTAAATGCACAAACAGTAATATCTCCACATTGCAAGGTGCAATGCTGAAATTTTTTTTGCTTTTTCCTGCTAATCCTAGCATGATAAAGAAGATTCAAATAGAGTGAGATGCCAGCTCCTTTCATTCAGTCAGTAGCTTCAAACATTTCTGGACGTTTTTCAATGGCAAAAAGCAATGAATATTGTAAATGCACAAACAGTAATATCTCCACATTGCAAGGTGCAATTCTGAAATTTTTTGCTTTTTCCTGCTAATCCTAGCATGATAAAGAAGATTCAAAGAGAGTGAGATGTCAGCTCCTTTCATTCAGTCAGTAGCTTCAAACATTTCTGGTATATGAATAACATGATGTTTTTCAATGGCAAAAATCAATGAATATTGTAAATGCACAAACAGTAATATCTCCACATTGCAAGGTGCAATTCTGAAATTTTTTGCTTTTTCCTGCTAATCCTAGCATGATAAAGAAGATTCAAAGAGAGTGAGATGCCAGCTCCTTTCATTCAGTCAGTAGCTTCAAACATTTCTGGACGTTTTTCAATGGCAAAAATCAATGAATATTGTAAATGCACAAACAGTAATATCTCCACATTGCAAGGTACAATTCTGAAATTTTTTGCTTTTTCCTGCTACTCCTAGCATGATAAAGAAGATTCAAAGAGAGTGAGATGCCAGCTCCTTTCATTCAGTCAGTAGCTTCAATCATTTCTGGACGTTTTTCAATGGCAAAAATCAATGAATATTGTAAATGCACAAACAGTAATTTCTCCGCATTGCAAGGTGCAATTCTGAATTTTTTTGCTTTTTCCTGCTCCTCTTAGCATGGTAAAGAAGATTCAAAGAGAGTGAGATGCCAGCTCCTTTCATTCAGTCAGTAGCTTCAGTCATTTCTGGACGTTTTTCAATGGCAAAAATCAATGAATATTGTAAATGCACAAAAAGTAATTTCTCCGCATTGCAAGGTGCAATTCTGAAATTTTTTGCTTTTTCCTGCTCCTCTTAGCATGATAAAGAAGATTCAAAGAGAGTGAGATGCCAGCTCCTTTCATTCAGTCAGTAGCTTCAAACATTTCTGGTATAAACATTTCTGGACGTTTTTCAATGGCAAAAATCAATGAATATTGTAAATGCACAAACAGTAATATCTCCACATTGCAAGGTGCAATTCTGAAATTTTTTGCTTTTTCCTGCTAATCCTAGCATGATAAAGAAGATTCAAATAGAGTGAGATGCCAGCTCCTTTCATTCAGTCAGTAGCTTCAAACATTTCTGGACGTTTTTCAATGGCAAAATTCAATGAATATTGTAAATGCACAAACAGTAATATCTCCACATTGCAAGGTGCAATTCTGAAATTTTTTGCTTTTTCCTGCTAATCCTAGCATGATAAAGAAGATTCAAAGAGAGTGAGATGCCAGCTCCTTTCATTCAGTCAGTAGCTTCAATCATTTCTGGACGTTTTTCAATGGCAAAAATCAATGAATATTGTAAATGCACAAACAGTAATTTCTCCGCATTGCAAGGTGCAATTCTGAAATTTTTTGCTTTTTCCTGCTCCTCTTAGCATGATAAAGAAGATTCAAAGAGAGTGAGATGCCAGCTCCTTTCATTCAGTCAGTAGCTTCAATCATTTCTGGATGTTTTTCAATGGCAAAAATCAATGAATATTGTAAATGCACAAACAGTAATTTCTCCGCATTGCAAGGTGCAATTCTGAAATTTTTTGCTTTTTCCTGCTCCTCTTAGCATGATAAAGAAGATTCAAAGAGAGTGAGATGCCAGCTCCTTTCATTCAGTCAGTAGCTTCAATCATTTCTGGTATATGAATAACATGATGTTTTTCAATGGCAAAAATCAATGAATATTGTAAATGCACAAACAGTAATTTCTCCGCATTGCAAGGTGTAATTCTGAAATTTTTTGCTTTTTCCTGCTCCTCTTAGCATGATAAAGAAGATTCAAAGAGATTGAGATGCCAGCTCCTTTCATTCAGTCAGTAGCTTCAATCATTTCTGGACGTTTTTCAATGGCAAAAATCAATGAATATTGTAAATGCACAAACTGTAATTTCTCCGCATTGCAAGATGCAATTCTGAAATTTTTTGCTTTTTCCTGCTCCTCTTAGCATGATAAAGAAGATTCAAAGAGAGTGAGATGCCAGCTCCTTTCATTCAGTCAGTAGCTTCAGTCATTTCTGGACGTTTTTCAATGGCAAAAATCAATGAATATTGTAAATGCACAAACAGTAATTTCTCCGCATTGCAAAGTGCAATTCTGAAATTTTTTGCTTTTTCCTGCTCCTCTTAGCATGATAAAGAAGATTCAAAGAGAGTGAGATGCCAGCTCCTTTCATTCAGTCAGTAGCTTCAAACATTTCTGGTATAAACATTTCTGGATGTTTTTCAATGGCAAAAATCAATGAATATTGTAAATGCACAAACAGTAATATCTCCACATTGCAAGGTGCAATGCTGAAATTTTTTGCTTTTTCCTGCTAATCCTAGGATGATAAAGAAGATTCAAATAGAGTGAGATGCCAGCTCCTTTCATTCAGTCAGTAGCTTCAAACATTTCTGGACGTTTTTCAATGGCAAAAATCAATGAATATTGTAAATGCACAAACAGTAATTTCTCCGCATTGCAAGGTGCAATTCTGAAATTTTTTGCTTTTTCCTGCTCCTCTTAGCATGATAAAGAAGATTCATAGAGAGTGAGATGCCAGCTCCTTTCATTCAGTCAGTAGCTTCAAACATTTCTGGTATAAACATTTCTGGACGTTTTTCAATGGCAAAAATCAATGAATATTGTAAATGCACAAACAGTAATATCTCCACATTGCAAGGTGCAATGCTGAAATTTTTTTTGCTTTTTCCTGCTAATCCTAGCATGATAAAGAAGATTCAAATAGAGTGAGATGCCAGCTCCTTTCATTCAGTCAGTAGCTTCAAACATTTCTGGACGTTTTTCAATGGCAAAAATCAATGAATATTGTAAATGCACAAACAGTAATATCTCCACATTGCAAGGTGCAATTCTGAAATTTTTTGCTTTTTCCTGCTAATCCTAGCATGATAAAGAAGATTCAAAGAGAGTGAGATGTCAGCTCCTTTCATTCAGTCAGTAGCTTCAAACATTTCTGGTATATGAATAACATGATGTTTTTCAATGGCAAAAATCAATGAATATTGTAAATGCACAAACAGTAATATCTCCACATTGCAAGGTGCAATTCTGAAATTTTTTGCTTTTTCCTGCTAATCCTAGCATGATAAAGAAGATTCAAAGAGAGTGAGATGCCAGCTCCTTTCATTCAGTCAGTAGCTTCAAACATTTCTGGACGTTTTTCAATGGCAAAAATCAATGAATATTGTAAATGCACAAACAGTAATATCTCCACATTGCAAGGTGCAATTCTGAAATTTTTTGCTTTTTCCTGCTACTCCTAGCATGATAAAGAAGATTCAAAGAGAGTGAGATGCCAGCTCCTTTCATTCAGTCAGTAGCTTCAATCATTTCTGGACGTTTTTCAATGGCAAAAATCAATGAATATTGTAAATGCACAAACAGTAATTTCTCCGCATTGCAAGGTGCAATTCTGAATTTTTTTGCTTTTTCCTGCTCCTCTTAGCATGGTAAAGAAGATTCAAAGAGAGTGAGATGCCAGCTCCTTTCATTCAGTCAGTAGCTTCAGTCATTTCTGGACGTTTTTCAATGGCAAAAATCAATGAATATTGTAAATGCACAAAAAGTAATTTCTCCGCATTGCAAGGTGCAATTCTGAAATTTTTTGCTTTTTCCTGCTCCTCTTAGCATGATAAAGAAGATTCAAAGAGAGTGAGATGCCAGCTCCTTTCATTCAGTCAGTAGCTTCAAACATTTCTGGTATAAACATTTCTGGACGTTTTTCAATGGCAAAAATCAATGAATATTGTAAATGCACAAACAGTAATATCTCCACATTGCAAGGTGCAATTCTGAAATTTTTTGCTTTTTCCTGCTAATCCTAGCATGATAAAGAAGATTCAAATAGAGTGAGATGCCAGCTCCTTTCATTCAGTCAGTAGCTTCAAACATTTCTGGACGTTTTTCAATGGCAAAATTCAATGAATATTGTAAATGCACAAACAGTAATATCTCCACATTGCAAGGTGCAATTCTGAAATTTTTTGCTTTTTCCTGCTAATCCTAGCATGATAAAGAAGATTCAAAGAGAGTGAGATGCCAGCTCCTTTCATTCAGTCAGTAGCTTCAATCATTTCTGGACGTTTTTCAATGGCAAAAATCAATGAATATTGTAAATGCACAAACAGTAATTTCTCCGCATTGCAAGGTGCAATTCTGAAATTTTTTGCTTTTTCCTGCTCCTCTTAGCATGATAAAGAAGATTCAAAGAGAGTGAGATGCCAGCTCCTTTCATTCAGTCAGTAGCTTCAATCATTTCTGGATGTTTTTCAATGGCAAAAATCAATGAATATTGTAAATGCACAAACAGTAATTTCTCCGCATTGCAAGGTGCAATTCTGAAATTTTTTGCTTTTTCCTGCTCCTCTTAGCATGATAAAGAAGATTCAAAGAGAGTGAGATGCCAGCTCCTTTCATTCAGTCAGTAGCTTCAATCATTTCTGGTATATGAATAACATGATGTTTTTCAATGGCAAAAATCAATGAATATTGTAAATGCACAAACAGTAATTTCTCCGCATTGCAAGGTGCAATTCTGAAATTTTTTGCTTTTTCCTGCTCCTCTTAGCATGATAAAGAAGATTCAAAGAGATTGAGATGCCAGCTCCTTTCATTCAGTCAGTAGCTTCAATCATTTCTGGACGTTTTTCAATGGCAAAAATCAATGAATATTGTAAATGCACAAACTGTAATTTCTCCGCATTGCAAGATGCAATTCTGAAATTTTTTGCTTTTTCCTGCTCCTCTTAGCATGATAAAGAAGATTCAAAGAGAGTGAGATGCCAGCTCCTTTCATTCAGTCAGTAGCTTCAGTCATTTCTGGACGTTTTTCAATGGCAAAAATCAATGAATATTGTAAATGCACAAACAGTAATTTCTCCGCATTGCAAAGTGCAATTCTGAAATTTTTTGCTTTTTCCTGCTCCTCTTAGCATGATAAAGAAGATTCAAAGAGAGTGAGATGCCAGCTCCTTTCATTCAGTCAGTAGCTTCAAACATTTCTGGTATAAACATTTCTGGATGTTTTTCAATGGCAAAAATCAATGAATATTGTAAATGCACAAACAGTAATATCTCCACATTGCAAGGTGCAATGCTGAAATTTTTTGCTTTTTCCTGCTAATCCTAGGATGATAAAGAAGATTCAAATAGAGTGAGATGCCAGCTCCTTTCATTCAGTCAGTAGCTTCAAACATTTCTGGACGTTTTTCAATGGCAAAAATCAATGAATATTGTAAATGCACAAACAGTAATATCTCCACATTGCAAGGTGCAATTCTGAAATTTTTTGCTTTTTCCTGCTAATCCTAGCATGATAAAGAAGATTCAAAGAGAGTGAGATGTCAGCTCCTTTCATTCAGTCAGTAGCTTCAAACATTTCTGGTATATGAATAACATGATGTTTTTCAATGGCAAAAATCAATGAATATTGTAAATGCACAAACAGTAATATCTCCACATTGCAAGGTGCAATTCTGAAATTTTTTGCTTTTTCCTGCTAATCCTAGCATGATAAAGAAGATTCAAATAGAGTGAGATGCCAGCTCCTTTCATTCAGTCAGTAGCTTCAAACATTTCTGGACGTTTTTCAATGGCAAAATTCAATGAATATTGTAAATGCACAAACAGTAATATCTCCACATTGCAAGGTGCAATTCTGAAATTTTTTGCTTTTTCCTGCTAATCCTAGCATGATAAAGAAGATTCAAAGAGAGTGAGATGCCAGCTCCTTTCATTCAGTCAGTAGCTTCAATCATTTCTGGACGTTTTTCAATGGCAAAAATCAATGAATATTGTAAATGCACAAACAGTAATTTCTCCGCATTGCAAGGTGCAATTCTGAAATTTTTTGCTTTTTCCTGCTCCTCTTAGCATGATAAAGAAGATTCAAAGAGAGTGAGATGCCAGCTCCTTTCATTCAGTCAGTAGCTTCAATCATTTCTGGATGTTTTTCAATGGCAAAAATCAATGAATATTGTAAATGCACAAACAGTAATTTCTCCGCATTGCAAGGTGCAATTCTGAAATTTTTTGCTTTTTCCTGCTCCTCTTAGCATGATAAAGAAGATTCAAAGAGAGTGAGATGCCAGCTCCTTTCATTCAGTCAGTAGCTTCAATCATTTCTGGTATATGAATAACATGATGTTTTTCAATGGCAAAAATCAATGAATATTGTAAATGCACAAACAGTAATTTCTCCGCATTGCAAGGTGCAATTCTGAAATTTTTTGCTTTTTCCTGCTCCTCTTAGCATGATAAAGAAGATTCAAAGAGAGTGAGATGCCAGCTCCTTTCATTCAGTCAGTAGCTTCAATCATTTCTGGACGTTTTTCAATGGCAAAAATCAATGAATATTGTAAATGCACAAACAGTAATTTCTCCGCATTGCAAGATGCAATTCTGAAATTTTTTGCTTTTTCCTGCTCCTCTTAGCATGATAAAGAAGATTCAAAGAGAGTGAGATGCCAGCTCCTTTCATTCAGTCAGTAGCTTCAAACATTTCTGGTATAAACATTTCTGGATGTTTTTCAATGGCAAAAATCAATGAATATTGTAAATGCACAAACAGTAATATCTCCACATTGCAAGGTGCAATGCTGAAATTTTTTGCTTTTTCCTGCTAATCCTAGGATGATAAAGAAGATTCAAATAGAGTGAGATGCCAGCTCCTTTCATTCAGTCAGTAGCTTCAAACATTTCTGGACGTTTTTCAATGGCAAAAATCAATGAATATTGTAAATGCACAAACAGTAATATCTCCACATTGCAAGGTGCAATTCTGAAATTTTTTGCTTTTTCCTGCTAATCCTAGCATGATAAAGAAGATTCAAAGAGAGTGAGATGTCAGCTCCTTTCATTCAGTCAGTAGCTTCAAACATTTCTGGTATATGAATAACATGATGTTTTTCAATGGCAAAAATCAATGAATATTGTAAATGCACAAACAGTAATATCTCCACATTGCAAGGTGCAATTCTGAAATTTTTTGCTTTTTCCTGCTAATCCTAGCATGATAAAGAAGATTCAAAGAGAGTGAGATGCCAGCTCCTTTCATTCAGTCAGTAGCTTCAAACATTTCTGGACGTTTTTCAATGGCAAAAATCAATGAATATTGTAAATGCACAAACAGTAATATCTCCACATTGCAAGGTGCAATTCTGAAATTTTTTGCTTTTTCCTGCTACTCCTAGCATGATAAAGAAGATTCAAAGAGAGTGAGATGCCAGCTCCTTTCATTCAGTCAGTAGCTTCAATCATTTCTGGACGTTTTTCAATGGCAAAAATCAATGAATATTGTAAATGCACAAACAGTAATTTCTCCGCATTGCAAGGTGCAATTCTGAATTTTTTTGCTTTTTCCTGCTCCTCTTAGCATGGTAAAGAAGATTCAAAGAGAGTGAGATGCCAGCTCTTTTCATTCAGTCAGTAGCTTCAGTCATTTCTGGACGTTTTTCAATGGCAAAAATCAATGAATATTGTAAATGCACAAAAAGTAATTTCTCCGCATTGCAAGGTGCAATTCTGAAATTTTTTGCTTTTTCCTGCTCCTCTTAGCATGATAAAGAAGATTCAAAGAGAGTGAGATGCCAGCTCCTTTCATTCAGTCAGTAGCTTCAAACATTTCTGGTATAAACATTTCTGGACGTTTTTCAATGGCAAAAATCAATGAATATTGTAAATGCACAAACAGTAATATCTCCACATTGCAAGGTGCAATTCTGAAATTTTTTGCTTTTTCCTGCTAATCCTAGCATGATAAAGAAGATTCAAATAGAGTGAGATGCCAGCTCCTTTCATTCAGTCAGTAGCTTCAAACATTTCTGGACGTTTTTCAATGGCAAAATTCAATGAATATTGTAAATGCACAAACAGTAATATCTCCACATTACAAGGTGCAATTCTGAAATTTTTTGCTTTTTCCTGCTCCTCTTAGCATGATAAAGAAGATTCAAAGAGAGTGAGATGCCAGCTCCTTTCATTCAGTCAGTAGCTTCAATCATTTCTGGACGTTTTTCAATGGCAAAAATCAATGAATATTGTAAATGCACAAACAGTAATTTCTCCGCATTGCAAGGTGCAATTCTGAAATTTTTTGCTTTTTCCTGCTCCTCTTAGCATGATAAAGAAGATTCAAAGAGAGTGAGATGCCAGCTCCTTTCATTCAGTCAGTAGCTTCAATCATTTCTGGACGTTTTTCAATGGCAAAAATCAATGAATATTGTAAATGCACAAACAGTAATTTCTCCGCATTGCAAGGTGCAATTCTGAAATTTTTTGCTTTTTCCTGCTCCTCTTAGCATGATAAAGAAGATTCAAAGAGAGTGAGATGCCAGATCCTTTCCTTCAGTCAGTAGCTTCAATCATTTCTGGTATATGAATAACATGATGTTTTTCAATGGCAAAAATCAATGAATTTTGTAAATGCACAAACAGTAATTTCTCCGCATTGCAAGGCGCAATTCTGAAATTTTTTGCTTTTTCCTGCTCCTCTTAGCATGATAAAGAAGATTCAAAGAGAGTGAGATGCCAGCTCCTTTCATTCAGTCAGTAGCTTCAATCATTTCTGGACATTTTTCAATGGCAAAAATCAATGAATATTGTAAATGCACAAACAGTAATTTCTCCGCATTGCAAGGTGCAATTCTGAAATTTTTTGCTTTTTCCTGCTCCTCTTAGCATGATAAAGAAGATTCAAAGAGAGTGAGATGCCAGCTCCTTTCATTCAGTCAGTAGCTTCAATCATTTCTGGACGTTTTTCAATGGCAAAAATCAATGAATATTGTAAATGCACAAACAGTAATTTCTCCGCATTGCAAGGTGCAATTCTGAAATTTTTTGCTTTTTCCTGCTCCTCTTAGCATGATAAAGAAGATTCAAAGAGAGTGAGATGCCAGCTCCTTTCATTCAGTCAGTAGCTTCAATCATTTCTGGACGTTTTTCAATGGCAAAAATCAATGAATATTGTAAATGCACAAACAGTAATTTCTCCGCATTGCAATGTGCAATTCTGAAATTTTTTGCTTTTTCCTGCTCCTCTTAGCATGATAAAGAAGATTCAAAGAGAGTGAGATGCCAGCTCCTTTCATTCAGTCGGTAGCTTCAAACATTTCTGGTACATGAATAACATGATGTTTTTCAATGGCAAAAATCAATGAATATTGTAAATGCACAAACAGTAATTTCTCCGCATTGCAAGGTGCAATTCTGAAATTTTTTGCTTTTTCCTGCTCCTCTTAGCATGATAAAGAAGATTCAAAGAGAGTGAGATGCCAGCTCCTTTCGTTCAGTCAGTAGCTTCAATCATTTCTGGACGTTTTTCAATGGCAAAAATCATTGAATATTATAAATGCACAAACAGTAATTTCTCCGCATTGCAAGGTGCAATTCTGAAATTTTTTACTTTTTCCTGCTCCTCTTAGCATGATAAAGAAGATTCAAAGAGAGTGAGATGCCAGCTCCTTTCATTCAGTCAGTAGCTTCAATCATTTCTGGTATATGAATAACATGATGTTTTTCAATGGCAAAAATCAATGAATATTGTAAATGCACAAACAGTAATTTCTCCGCATTGCAAGGTGCAATTCTGAAATTTTTTGCTTTTTCCTGCTCCTCTTAGCATGATAAAGAAGATTCAAAGAGAGTGAGATGCCAGCTCCTTTCATTCAGTCAGTAGCTTCAATCATTTCTGGACGTTTTTCAATGGCAAAAATCAATGAATATTGTAAATGCACAAACAGTAATTTCTCCGCATTGCAAGGTGCAATTCTGAAATTTTTTGCTTTTTCCTGCTCCTCTTAGCATGATAAACAAGATTCAAAGAGAGTGAGATGCCAGCTCCTTTCATTCAGTCAGTAGCTTCAATCATTTCTGGACGTTTTTCAATGGCAAAAATCATTGAATATTGTAAATGCACAAACAGTAATTTCTCCGCATTGCAAGGTGCAATTCTGAAATTTTTTGCTTTTTCCTGCTCCTCTTAGCATGATAAAGAAGATTCAAAGAGAGTGAGATGCCAGCTCCTTTCATTCAGTCAGTAGCTTCAATCATTTCTGGTATATGAATAACATGATGTTTTTCAATGGCAAAAATCAATGAATTTTGTAAATGCACAAACAGTAATTTCTCCGCATTGCAAGGTGCAATTCTGAAATTTTTTGCTTTTTCCTGCTCCTCTTAGCATGATAAAGAAGATTCAAAGAGAGTGAGATGCCAGCTCCTTTCATTCAGTCAGTAGCTTCAATCATTTCTGGACATTTTTCAATGGCAAAAATCAATGAATATTGTAAATGCACAAACAGTAATTTCTCCGCATTGCAAGGTGCAATTCTGAAATTTTTTGCTTTTTCCTGCTCCTCTTAGCATGATAAAGAAGATTCAAAGAGAGTGAGATGCCAGCTCCTTTCATTCTGTCAGTAGCTTCAATCATTTCTGGACGTTTTTCAATCTCAAAAATCAATGAATATTGTAAATGCACAAACAGTAATTTCTCCGCATTGCAAGGTGCAATTCTGAAATTTTTTGCTTTTTCCTGCTCCTCTTAGCATGATAAAGAAGATTCAAAGAGAGTGAGATGCCAGCTCCTATCATTCAGTCAGTAGCTTCAATCATTTTTGGACGTTTTTCAATGGCAAAAATCAATGAATATTGTAAATGCACAAACTGTAATTTCTCCGCATTGCAAGGTGCAATTCTGAAATTTTTTGCTTTTTCCTGCTCCTCTTAGCATGATAAAGAAGATTCAAAGAGAGTGAGATGCCAGCTCCTTTCATTCAGTCAGTAGCTTCAATCATTTCTGGTATATGAATAACATGATGTTTTTCAATAGCAAAAATCAATGAATATTGTAAATGCACAAACAGTAATTTCTCCGCATTGCAAGGTGCAATTCTGAAATTTTTTTCTTTTTCCTGCTCCTCTTAGCATGATAAAGAAGATTCAAAGAGAGTGAGATGCCAGCTCCTTTCATTCAGTCAGTAGCTTCAATCATTTCTGGACGTTTTTCAATGGCAAAAATCAATGAATATTGTAAATGCACAAACAGTAATTTCTCCGCATTGCAAGGTGCAATTCTGAAATTTTTTACTTTTTCCTGCTCCTCTTAGCATGATAAAGAAGATTCAAAGAGAGTGAGATGCCAGCTCCTTTCATTCAGTCAGTAGCTTCAATCATTTCTGGTATATGAATAACATGATGTTTTTCAATCGCAAAAATCAATGAATATTGTAAATGCACAAACAGTAATTTCTCCGCATTGCAAGGTGCAATTCTGAAATTTTTTGCTTTTTCCTGCTCCTCTTAGCATGATAAAGAAGATTCAAAGAGAGTGAGATGCCAGCTCCTTTCATTCAGTCAGTAGCTTCAATCATTTCTGGACGTTTTTCAATGGCAAAAATCAATGAATATTGTAAATGCACAAACAGTAATTTCTCCGCATTGCAAGGTGCAATTCTGAAATTCTTTGCTTTTTCCTGCTCCTCTAAGCATGATAAAGAAGATTCAAAGAGAGTGAGATGCCAGATCCTTTCCTTCAGTCAGTAGCTTCAATCATTTCTGGTATATGAATAACATGATGTTTTTCAATGGCAAAAATCAATGAATTTTGTAAATGCACAAACAGTAATTTCTCCGCATTGCAAGGCGCAATTCTGAAATTTTTTACTTTTTCCTGCTCCTCTTAGCATGATAAAGAAGATTCAAAGAGAGTGAGATGCCAGCTCCTTTCATTCAGTCAGTAGCTTCAATCATTTCTGGTATATGAATAACATGATGTTTTTCAATGGCAAAAATCAATGAATATTGTAAATGCACAAACAGTAATTTCTCCGCATTGCAAGGTGCAATTCTGAAATTTTTTGCTTTTTCCTGCTCCTCTTAGCATGATAAAGAAGATTCAAAGAGAGTGAGATGCCAGCTCCTTTCATTCAGTCAGTAGCTTCAATCATTTCTGGACGTTTTTCAATGGCAAAAAACAATGAATATTGTAAATGCACAAACAGTAATTTCTCCGCATTGCAAGGTGCAATTCTGAAATTTTTGCTTTTTCCTGCTCCTCTTAGCATGATAAAGAAGATTCAAAGAGAGTGAGATGCCAGCTCCTTTCATTCAGTCAGTAGCTTTAATCATTTCTGGACGTTTTTCAATGGCAAAAATCATTGAATATTGTAAATGCACAATCAGTAATTTCTCCGCATTGCAAGGTGCAATTCTGAAATTTTTTACTTTTTCCTGCTCCTCTTAGCATGATAAAGAAGATTCAAAGAGAGTGAGATGCCAGCTCCTTTCATTCAGTCAGTAGCTTCAATCATTTCTGGTATATGAATAACATGATGTTTTTCAATCGCAAAAATCAATGAATATTGTAAATGCACAAACAGTAATTTCTCCGCATTGCAAGGTGCAATTCTGAAATTTTTTGCTTTTTCCTGCTCCTCTTAGCATGATAAAGAAGATTCAAAGAGAGTGAGATGCCAGCTCCTTTCATTCAGTCAGTAGCTTCAATCATTTCTGGACGTTTTTCAATGGCAAAAACCAATGAATATTGTAAATGCACAAACAGTAATTTCTCCGCATTGCAAGGTGCAATTCTGAAACTTTTTGCTTTTTCCTGCTCCTCTTAGCATGATAAAGAAGATTCAAAGAGAGTGAGATGCCAGATCCTTTCCTTCAGTCAGTAGCTTCAATCATTTCTGGTATATGAATAACATGATGTTTTTCAATGGCAAAAATCAATGAATTTTGTAAATGCACAAACAGTAATTTCTCCGCATTGCAAGGCGCAATTCTGAAATTTTTTGCTTTTTCCTGCTCCTCTTAGCATGATAAAGAAGATTCAAAGAGAGTGAGATGCCAGCTCCTTTCATTCAGTCAGTAGCTTCAATCATTTCTGGACATTTTTCAATGGCAAAAATCAATGAATATTGTAAATGCACAAACAGTAATTTCTCCGCATTGCAAGGTGCAATTCTGAAATTTTTTGCTTTTTCCTGCTCCTCTTAGCATGATAAAGAAGATTCAAAGAGAGTGAGATGCCAGCTCCTTTCATTCAGTCAGTAGCTTCAATCATTTCTGGACGTTTTTCAATGGCAAAAATCAATGAATATTGTAAATGCACAAACAGTAATTTCTCCGCATTGCAATGTGCAATTCTGAAATTTTTTGCTTTTTCCTGCTCCTCTTAGCATGATAAAGAAGATTCAAAGAGAGTGAGATGCCAGCTCCTTTCATTCAGTCAGTAGCTTCAATCATTTCTGGACGTTTTTCAATGGCAAAAATCAATGAATATTGTAAATGCAAACAGTAATTTCTCCGCATTGCAAGGTGCAATTCTGAAATTTTTTGCTTTTTCCTGCTCCTCTTAGCATGATAAAGAAGATTCAAAGAGAGTGAGATGCCAGATCCTTTCCTTCAGTCAGTAGCTTCAATCATTTCTGGTATATGAATAACATGATGTTTTTCAATGGCAAAAATCAATGAATTTTGTAAATGCACAAACAGTAATTTCTCCGCATTGCAAGGCGCAATTCTGAAATTTTTTGCTTTTTCCTGCTCCTCTTAGCATGATAAAGAAGATTCAAAGAGAGTGAGATGCCAGCTCCTTTCATTCAGTCAGTAGCTTCAATCATTTCTGGACGTTTTTCAATGGCAAAAATCAATGAATATTGTAAATGCACAAACAGTAATTTCTCCGCATTGCAATGTGCAATTCTGAAATTTTTTGCTTTTTCCTGCTCCTCTTAGCATGATAAAGAAGATTCAAAGAGAGTGAGATGCCAGCTACTTTCATTCAGTCAGTAGCTTCAAACATTTCTGGTACATGAATAACATGATGTTTTTCAATGGCAAAAATCAATGAATATTGTAAATGCACAAACAGTAATTTCTCCGCATTGCAAGGTGCAATTCTGAAATTTTTTGCTTTTTCCTGCTCCTCTTAGCATGATAAAGAAGATTCAAAGAGAGTGAGATGCCAGCTCCTTTCGTTCAGTCAGTAGCTTCAATCATTTCTGGACGTTTTTCAATGGAAAAAATCATTGAATATTATAAATGCACAAACAGTAATTTCTCCGCATTGCAAGGTGCAATTCTGAAATTTTTTACTTTTTCCTGCTCCTCTTAGCATGATAAAGAAGATTCAAAGAGAGTGAGATGCCAGCTCCTTTCATTCAGTCAGTAGCTTCAATCATTTCTGGTATATGAATAACATGATGTTTTTCAATGGCAAAAATCAATGAATATTGTAAATGCACAAACAGTAATTTCTCCGCATTGCAAGGTGCAATTCTGAAATTTTTTGCTTTTTCCTGCTCCTCTTAGCATGATAAAGAAGATTCAAAGAGAGTGAGATGCCAGCTCCTTTCATTCAGTCAGTAGCTTCAATCATTTCTGGACGTTTTTCAATGGCAAAAATCAATGAATATTGTAAATGCACAAACAGTAATTTCTCCGCATTGCAAGGTGCAATTCTGAAATTTTTTGCTTTTTCCTGCTCCTCTTAGCATGATAAACAAGATTCAAAGAGAGTGAGATGCCAGCTCCTTTCATTCAGTCAGTAGCTTCAATCATTTCTGGACGTTTTTCAATGGCAAAAATCATTGAATATTGTAAATGCACAAACAGTAATTTCTCCGCATTGCAAGGTGCAATTCTGAAATTTTTTACTTTTTCCTGCTCCTCTTAGCATGATAAAGAAGATTCAAAGAGAGTGAGATGCCAGCTCCTTTCATTCAGTCAGTAGCTTCAATCATTTCTGGTATATGAATAACATGATGTTTTTCAATCGCAAAAATTAATGAATATTGTAAATGCACAAACAGTAATTTCTCCGCACTGCAAGGTGCAATTCTGAAATTTTTTGCTTTTTCCTGCTCCTCTTAGCATGATAAAGAAGATTCAAAGAGAGTGAGATGCCAGCTCCTTTCATTCAGTCAGTACCTTCAATCATTTCTGGACGTTTTTCAATGGCAAAAATCAATGAATATTGTAAATGCACAAACAGTAATTTCTCCGCACTGCAAGGTGCAATTCTGAAATTTTTTGCTTTTTCCTGCTCCTCTTAGCATGATAAAGAAGATTCAAAGAGAGTGAGATGCCAGCTCCTTTCATTCAGTCAGTAGCTTCAATCATTTCTGGACGTTTTTCAATGGCAAAAATCAATGAATATTGTAAATGCAAACAGTAATTTCTCCGCATTGCAAGGTGCAATTCTGAAATTTTTTGCTTTTTCCTGCTCCTCTTAGCATGATAAAGAAGATTCAAAGAGAGTGAGATGCCAGATCCTTTCCTTCAGTCAGTAGCTTCAATCATTTCTGGTATATGAATAACATGATGTTTTTCAATGGCAAAAATCAATGAATTTTGTAAATGCACAAACAGTAATTTCTCCGCATTGCAAGGCGCAATTCTGAAATTTTTTGCTTTTTCCTACTCCTCTTAGCATGATAAAGAAGATTCAAAGAGAGTGAGATGCCAGCTCCTTTCATTCAGTCAGTAGCTTCAATCATTTCTGGACATTTTTCAATGGCAAAAATCAATGAATATTGTAAATGCACAAACAGTAATTTCTCCGCATTGCAAGGTGCAATTCTGAAATTTTTTGCTTTTTCCTGCTCCTCTTAGCATGATAAAGAAGATTCAAAGAGAGTGAGATGCCAGCTCCTTTCATTCAGTCAGTAGCTTCAATCATTTCTGGACGTTTTTCAATGGCAAAAATCAATGAATATTGTAAATGCACAAACAGTAATTTCTCCGCATTGCAAGGTGCAATTCTGAAATTTTTTGCTTTTTCCTGCTCCTCTTAGCATGATAAAGAAGATTCAAAGAGAGTGAGATGCCAGCTCCTTTCATTCAGTCAGTAGCTTCAATCATTTCTGGACGTTTTTCAATGGCAAAAATCAATGAATATTGTAAATGCACAAACAGTAATTTCTCCGCATTGCAATGTGCAATTCTGAAATTTTTTGCTTTTTCCTGCTCCTCTTAGCATGATAAAGAAGATTCAAAGAGAGTGAGATGCCAGCTACTTTCATTCAGTCAGTAGCTTCAAACATTTCTGGTACATGAATAACATGATGTTTTTCAATGGCAAAAATCAATGAATATTGTAAATGCACAAACAGTAATTTCTCCGCATTGCAAGGTGCAATTCTGAAATTTTTTGCTTTTTCCTGCTCCTCTTAGCATGATAAAGAAGATTCAAAGAGAGTGAGATGCCAGCTCCTTTCGTTCAGTCAGTAGCTTCAATCATTTCTGGATGTTTTTCAATGGAAAAAATCATTGAATATTATAAATGCACAAACAGTAATTTCTCCGCATTGCAAGGTGCAATTCTGAAATTTTTTACTTTTTCCTGCTCCTCTTAGCATGATAAAGAAGATTCAAAGAGAGTGAGATGCCAGCTCCTTTCATTCAGTCAGTAGCTTCAATCATTTCTGGTATATGAATAACATGATGTTTTTCAATGGCAAAAATCAATGAATATTGTAAATGCACAAACAGTAATTTCTCCGCATTGCAAGGTGCAATTCTGAAATTTTTTGCTTTTTCCTGCTCCTCTTAGCATGATAAAGAAGATTCAAAGAGAGTGAGATGCCAGCTCCTTTCATTCAGTCAGTAGCTTCAATCATTTCTGGACGTTTTTCAATGGCAAAAATCAATGAATATTGTAAATGCACAAACAGTAATTTCTCCGCATTGCAAGGTGCAATTCTGAAATTTTTTGCTTTTTCCTGCTCCTCTTAGCATGATAAACAAGATTCAAAGAGAGTGAGATGCCAGCTCCTTTCATTCAGTCAGTAGCTTCAATCATTTCTGGACGTTTTTCAATGGCAAAAATCATTGAATATTGTAAATGCACAAACAGTAATTTCTCCGCATTGCAAGGTGCAATTCTGAAATTTTTTACTTTTTCCTGCTCCTCTTAGCATGATAAAGAAGATTCAAAGAGAGTGAGATGCCAGCTCCTTTCATTCAGTCAGTAGCTTCAATCATTTCTGGTATATGAATAACATGATGTTTTTCAATCGCAAAAATTAATGAATATTGTAAATGCACAAACAGTAATTTCTCCGCACTGCAAGGTGCAATTCTGAAATTTTTTGCTTTTTCCTGCTCCTCTTAGCATGATAAAGAAGATTCAAAGAGAGTGAGATGCCAGCTCCTTTCATTCAGTCAGTACCTTCAATCATTTCTGGACGTTTTTCAATGGCAAAAATCAATGAATATTGTAAATGCACAAACAGTAATTTCTCCGCATTGCAAGGTGCAATTCTGAAATTTTTTGCTTTTTCCTGCTCCTCTTAGCATGATAAAGAAGATTCAAAGAGAGTGAGATGCCAGCTCCTTTCATTCAGTCAGTAGCTTCAATCATTTCTGGACGTTTTTCAATGGCAAAAATCAATGAATATTGTAAATGCACAAACTGTAATTTCTCCGCATTGCAAGGTGCAATTCTGAAATTTTTTGCTTTTTCCTGCTCCTCTTAGCATGATAAAGAAGATTCAAAGAGAGTGAGATGCCAGCTCCTTTCATTCAGTCAGTAGCTTCAATCATTTCTGGTATATGAATAACATGATGTTTTTCAATAGCAAAAATCAATGAATATTGTAAATGCCCAAACAGTAATTTCTCCGCATTGCAAGGTGCAATTCTGAAATTTTTTGCTTTTTCCTGCTCCTCTTAGCATGATAAAGAAGATTCAAAGAGAGTGAGATGCCAGCTCCTTTCATTCAGTCAGTAGCTTCAATCATTTCTGTACGTTTTTCAATGGCAAAAATCAATGAATATTGTAAATGCACAAACAGTAATTTCTCCGCATTGCAAGGTGCAATTCTGAAATTTTTTACTTTTTCCTGCTCCTCTTAGCATGATAAAGAAGATTCAAAGAGAGTGAGATGCCAGCTCCTTTCATTCAGTCAGTAGCTTCAATCATTTCTGGTATATGAATAACATGATGTTTTTCAATCGCAAAAATCAATGAATATTGTAAATGCACAAACAGTAATTTCTCCGCATTGCAAGGTGCAATTCTGAATTTTTTTGCTTTTTCCTGCTCCTCTTAGCATGATAAAGAAGATTCAAAGAGAGTGAGATGCCAGCTCCTTTCATTCAGTCAGTAGCTTCAATCATTTCTGGACGTTTTTCAATGGCAAAAATCAATGAATATTGTAAATGCACAAACAGTAATTTCTCCGCATTGCAAGGTGCAATTCTGAAATTCTTTGCTTTTTCCTGCTCCTCTAAGCATGATAAAGAAGATTCAAAGAGAGTGAGATGCCAGCTCCTTTCATTCACTCAGTAGCTTCAATCATTTCTGGTATATGAATAACATGATGTTTTTCAATCGCAAAAATCAATGAATATTGTAAATGCACAAACAGTAATTTCTCCGCATTGCAAGGTGCAATTCTGAAATTTTTTGCTTTTTCCTGCTCCTCTTAGCATGATAAAGAAGATTCAAAGAGAGTGAGATGCCAGCTCCTTTCATTCAGTCAGTACCTTCAATCATTTCTGGACGTTTTTCAATGGCAAAAATCAATGAATATTGTAAATGCACAAACAGTAATTTCTCCGCATTGCAAGGTGCAATTCTGAAATTTTTTGCTTTTTCCTGCTCCTCTTAGCATGATAAAGAAGATTCAAAGAGAGTGAGATGCCAGCTCCTTTCATTCAGTCAGTAGCTTCAATCATTTCTGGACGTTTTTCAATGGCAAAAATCAATGAATATTGTAAATGCACAAACTGTAATTTCTCCGCATTGCAAGGTGTAATTCTGAAATTTTTTGCTTTTTCCTGCTCCTCTTAGCATGATAAAGAAGATTCAAAGAGAGTGAGATGCCAGCTCCTTTCATTCAGTCAGTAGCTTCAATCATTTCTGGTATATGAATAACATGATGTTTTTCAATAGCAAAAATCAATGAATATTGTAAATGCACAAACAGTAATTTCTCCGCATTGCAAGGTGCAATTCTGAAATTTTTTGCTTTTTCCTGCTCCTCTTAGCATGATAAAGAAGATTCAAAGAGAGTGAGATGCCAGCTCCTTTCATTCAGTCAGTAGCTTCAATCATTTCTGGACGTTTTTCAATGGCAAAAATCAATGAATATTGTAAATGCACAAACAGTAATTTCTCCGCATTGCAAGGTGCAATTCTGAAATTTTTTACTTTTTCCTGCTCCTCTTAGCATGATAAAGAAGATTCAAAGAGAGTGAGATGCCAGCTCCTTTCATTCAGTCAGTAGCTTCAATCATTTCTGGTATATGAATAACATGATGTTTTTCAATCGCAAAAATCAATGAATATTGTAAATGCACAAACAGTAATTTCTCCGCATTGCAAGGTGCAATTCTGAAATTTTTTGCTTTTTCCTGCTCCTCTTAGCATGATAAAGAAGATTCAAAGAGAGTGAGATGCCAGCTCCTTTCATTCAGTCAGTAGCTTCAATCATTTCTGGACGTTTTTCAATGGCAAAAATCAATGAATATTGTAAATGCACAAACAGTAATTTCTCCGCATTGCAAGGTGCAATTCTGAAATTCTTTGCTTTTTCCTGCTCCTCTAAGCATGATAAAGAAGATTCAAAGAGAGTGAGATGCCAGATCCTTTCCTTCAGTCAGTAGCTTCAATCATTTCTGGTATATGAATAACATGATGTTTTTCAATGGCAAAAATCAATGAATTTTGTAAATGCACAAACAGTAATTTCTCCGCATTGCAAGGCGCAATTCTGAAATTTTTTACTTTTTCCTGCTCCTCTTAGCATGATAAAGAAGATTCAAAGAGAGTGAGATGCCAGCTCCTTTCATTCAGTCAGTAGCTTCAATCATTTCTGGTATATGAATAACATGATGTTTTTCAATGGCAAAAATCAATGAATATTGTAAATGCACAAACAGTAATTTCTCCGCATTGCAAGGTGCAATTCTGAAATTTTTTGCTTTTTCCTGCTCCTCTTAGCATGATAAAGAAGATTCAAAGAGAGTGAGATGCCAGCTCCTTTCATTCAGTCAGTAGCTTCAATCATTTCTGGACGTTTTTCAATGGCAAAAATCAATGAATATTGTAAATGCACAAACAGTAATTTCTCCGCATTGCAAGGTGCAATTCTGAAATTTTTTGCTTTTTCCTGCTCCTCTTAGCATGATAAAGAAGATTCAAAGAGAGTGAGATGCCAGCTCCTTTCATTCAGTCAGTAGCTTTAATCATTTCTGGACGTTTTTCAATGGCAAAAATCATTGAATATTGTAAATGCACAATCAGTAATTTCTCCGCATTGCAAGGTGCAATTCTGAAATTTTTTACTTTTTCCTGCTCCTCTTAGCATGATAAAGAAGATTCAAAGAGAGTGAGATGCCAGCTCCTTTCATTCAGTCAGTAGCTTCAATCATTTCTGGTATATGAATAACATGATGTTTTTCAATCGCAAAAATCAATGAATATTGTAAATGCACAAACAGTAATTTCTCCGCATTGCAAGGTGCAATTCTGAAATTTTTTGCTTTTTCCTGCTCCTCTTAGCATGATAAACAAGATTCAAAGAGAGTGAGATGCCAGCTCCTTTCATTCAGTCAGTAGCTTCAATCATTTCTGGACGTTTTTCAATGGCAAAAATCATTGAATATTGTAAATGCACAAACAGTAATTTCTCCGCATTGCAAGGTGCAATTCTGAAATTTTTTACTTTTTCCTGCTCCTCTTAGCATGATAAAGAAGATTCAAAGAGAGTGAGATGCCAGCTCCTTTCATTCAGTCAGTAGCTTCAATCATTTCTGGTATATGAATAACATGATGTTTTTCAATCGCAAAAATTAATGAATATTGTAAATGCACAAACAGTAATTTCTCCGCACTGCAAGGTGCAATTCTGAAATTTTTTGCTTTTTCCTGCTCCTCTTAGCATGATAAAGAAGATTCAAAGAGAGTGAGATGCCAGCTCCTTTCATTCAGTCAGTACCTTCAATCATTTCTGGACGTTTTTCAATGGCAAAAATCAATGAATATTGTAAATGCACAAACAGTAATTTCTCCGCATTGCAAGGTGCAATTCTGAAATTTTTTGCTTTTTCCTGCTCCTCTTAGCATGATAAAGAAGATTCAAAGAGAGTGAGATGCCAGCTCCTTTCATTCAGTCAGTAGCTTCAATCATTTCTGGACGTTTTTCAATGGCAAAAATCAATGAATATTGTAAATGCACAAACTGTAATTTCTCCGCATTGCAAGGTGCAATTCTGAAATTTTTTGCTTTTTCCTGCTCCTCTTAGCATGATAAAGAAGATTCAAAGAGAGTGAGATGCCAGCTCCTTTCATTCAGTCAGTAGCTTCAATCATTTCTGGTATATGAATAACATGATGTTTTTCAATAGCAAAAATCAATGAATATTGTAAATGCCCAAACAGTAATTTCTCCGCATTGCAAGGTGCAATTCTGAAATTTTTTGCTTTTTCCTGCTCCTCTTAGCATGATAAAGAAGATTCAAAGAGAGTGAGATGCCAGCTCCTTTCATTCAGTCAGTAGCTTCAATCATTTCTGTACGTTTTTCAATGGCAAAAATCAATGAATATTGTAAATGCACAAACAGTAATTTCTCCGCATTGCAAGGTGCAATTCTGAAATTTTTTACTTTTTCCTGCTCCTCTTAGCATGATAAAGAAGATTCAAAGAGAGTGAGATGCCAGCTCCTTTCATTCAGTCAGTAGCTTCAATCATTTCTGGTATATGAATAACATGATGTTTTTCAATCGCAAAAATCAATGAATATTGTAAATGCACAAACAGTAATTTCTCCGCATTGCAAGGTGCAATTCTGAATTTTTTTGCTTTTTCCTGCTCCTCTTAGCATGATAAAGAAGATTCAAAGAGAGTGAGATGCCAGCTCCTTTCATTCAGTCAGTAGCTTCAATCATTTCTGGACGTTTTTCAATGGCAAAAATCAATGAATATTGTAAATGCACAAACAGTAATTTCTCCGCATTGCAAGGTGCAATTCTGAAATTCTTTGCTTTTTCCTGCTCCTCTAAGCATGATAAAGAAGATTCAAAGAGAGTGAGATGCCAGCTCCTTTCATTCACTCAGTAGCTTCAATCATTTCTGGTATATGAATAACATGATGTTTTTCAATCGCAAAAATCAATGAATATTGTAAATGCACAAACAGTAATTTCTCCGCATTGCAAGGTGCAATTCTGAAATTTTTTGCTTTTTCCTGCTCCTCTTAGCATGATAAAGAAGATTCAAAGAGAGTGAGATGCCAGCTCCTTTCATTCAGTCAGTACCTTCAATCATTTCTGGACGTTTTTCAATGGCAAAAATCAATGAATATTGTAAATGCACAAACAGTAATTTCTCCGCATTGCAAGGTGCAATTCTGAAATTTTTTGCTTTTTCCTGCTCCTCTTAGCATGATAAAGAAGATTCAAAGAGAGTGAGATGCCAGCTCCTTTCATTCAGTCAGTAGCTTCAATCATTTCTGGACGTTTTTCAATGGCAAAAATCAATGAATATTGTAAATGCACAAACTGTAATTTCTCCGCATTGCAAGGTGTAATTCTGAAATTTTTTGCTTTTTCCTGCTCCTCTTAGCATGATAAAGAAGATTCAAAGAGAGTGAGATGCCAGCTCCTTTCATTCAGTCAGTAGCTTCAATCATTTCTGGTATATGAATAACATGATGTTTTTCAATAGCAAAAATCAATGAATATTGTAAATGCACAAACAGTAATTTCTCCGCATTGCAAGGTGCAATTCTGAAATTTTTTGCTTTTTCCTGCTCCTCTTAGCATGATAAAGAAGATTCAAAGAGAGTGAGATGCCAGCTCCTTTCATTCAGTCAGTAGCTTCAATCATTTCTGGACGTTTTTCAATGGCAAAAATCAATGAATATTGTAAATGCACAAACAGTAATTTCTCCGCATTGCAAGGTGCAATTCTGAAATTTTTTACTTTTTCCTGCTCCTCTTAGCATGATAAAGAAGATTCAAAGAGAGTGAGATGCCAGCTCCTTTCATTCAGTCAGTAGCTTCAATCATTTCTGGTATATGAATAACATGATGTTTTTCAATCGCAAAAATCAATGAATATTGTAAATGCACAAACAGTAATTTCTCCGCATTGCAAGGTGCAATTCTGAAATTTTTTGCTTTTTCCTGCTCCTCTTAGCATGATAAAGAAGATTCAAAGAGAGTGAGATGCCAGCTCCTTTCATTCAGTCAGTAGCTTCAATCATTTCTGGACGTTTTTCAATGGCAAAAATCAATGAATATTGTAAATGCACAAACAGTAATTTCTCCGCATTGCAAGGTGCAATTCTGAAATTCTTTGCTTTTTCCTGCTCCTCTAAGCATGATAAAGAAGATTCAAAGAGAGTGAGATGCCAGATCCTTTCCTTCAGTCAGTAGCTTCAATCATTTCTGGTATATGAATAACATGATGTTTTTCAATGGCAAAAATCAATGAATTTTGTAAATGCACAAACAGTAATTTCTCCGCATTGCAAGGCGCAATTCTGAAATTTTTTACTTTTTCCTGCTCCTCTTAGCATGATAAAGAAGATTCAAAGAGAGTGAGATGCCAGCTCCTTTCATTCAGTCAGTAGCTTCAATCATTTCTGGTATATGAATAACATGATGTTTTTCAATGGCAAAAATCAATGAATATTGTAAATGCACAAACAGTAATTTCTCCGCATTGCAAGGTGCAATTCTGAAATTTTTTGCTTTTTCCTGCTCCTCTTAGCATGATAAAGAAGATTCAAAGAGAGTGAGATGCCAGCTCCTTTCATTCAGTCAGTAGCTTCAATCATTTCTGGACGTTTTTCAATGGCAAAAATCAATGAATATTGTAAATGCACAAACAGTAATTTCTCCGCATTGCAAGGTGCAATTCTGAAATTTTTTGCTTTTTCCTGCTCCTCTTAGCATGATAAAGAAGATTCAAAGAGAGTGAGATGCCAGCTCCTTTCATTCAGTCAGTAGCTTTAATCATTTCTGGACGTTTTTCAATGGCAAAAATCATTGAATATTGTAAATGCACAATCAGTAATTTCTCCGCATTGCAAGGTGCAATTCTGAAATTTTTTACTTTTTCCTGCTCCTCTTAGCATGATAAAGAAGATTCAAAGAGAGTGAGATGCCAGCTCCTTTCATTCAGTCAGTAGCTTCAATCATTTCTGGTATATGAATAACATGATGTTTTTCAATCGCAAAAATCAATGAATATTGTAAATGCACAAACAGTAATTTCTCCGCATTGCAAGGTGCAATTCTGAAATTTTTTGCTTTTTCCTGCTCCTCTTAGCATGATAAAGAAGATTCAAAGAGAGTGAGATGCCAGCTCCTTTCATTCAGTCAGTAGCTTCAATCATTTCTGGACGTTTTTCAATGGCAAAAACCAATGAATATTGTAAATGCACAAACAGTAATTTCTCCGCATTGCAAGGTGCAATTCTGAAACTTTTTGCTTTTTCCTGCTCCTCTTAGCATGATAAAGAAGATTCAAAGAGAGTGAGATGCCAGATCCTTTCCTTCAGTCAGTAGCTTCAATCATTTCTGGTATATGAATAACATGATGTTTTTCAATGGCAAAAATCAATGAATTTTGTAAATGCACAAACAGTAATTTCTCCGCATTGCAAGGCGCAATTCTGAAATTTTTTGCTTTTTCCTGCTCCTCTTAGCATGATAAAGAAGATTCAAAGAGAGTGAGATGCCAGCTCCTTTCATTCAGTCAGTAGCTTCAATCATTTCTGGACATTTTTCAATGGCAAAAATCAATGAATATTGTAAATGCACAAACAGTAATTTCTCCGCATTGCAAGGTGCAATTCTGAAATTTTTTGCTTTTTCCTGCTCCTCTTAGCATGATAAAGAAGATTCAAAGAGAGTGAGATGCCAGCTCCTTTCATTCAGTCAGTAGCTTCAATCATTTCTGGACGTTTTTCAATGGCAAAAATCAATGAATATTGTAAATGCACAAACAGTAATTTCTCCGCATTGCAATGTGCAATTCTGAAATTTTTTGCTTTTTCCTGCTCCTCTTAGCATGATAAAGAAGATTCAAAGAGAGTGAGATGCCAGCTCCTTTCATTCAGTCAGTAGCTTCAATCATTTCTGGACGTTTTTCAATGGCAAAAATCAATGAATATTGTAAATGCACAAACAGTAATTTCTCCGCATTGCAAGGTGCAATTCTGAAATTTTTTGCTTTTTCCTGCTCCTCTTAGCATGATAAAGAAGATTCAAAGAGAGTGAGATGCCAGATCCTTTCCTTCAGTCAGTAGCTTCAATCATTTCTGGTATATGAATAACATGATGTTTTTCAATGGCAAAAATCAATGAATTTTGTAAATGCACAAACAGTAATTTCTCCGCATTGCAAGGCGCAATTCTGAAATTTTTTGCTTTTTCCTGCTCCTCTTAGCATGATAAAGAAGATTCAAAGAGAGTGAGATGCCAGCTCCTTTCATTCAGTCAGTAGCTTCAATCATTTCTGGACATTTTTCAATGGCAAAAATCAATGAATATTGTAAATGCACAAACAGTAATTTCTCCGCATTGCAAGGTGCAATTCTGAAATTTTTTGCTTTTTCATGCTCCTCTTAGCATGATAAAGAAGATTCAAAGAGAGTGAGATGCCAGCTCCTTTCATTCAGTCAGTAGCTTCAATCATTTCTGGACGTTTTTCAATCGCAAAAATCAATGAATATTGTAAATGCACAAACAGTAATTTCTCCGCATTGCAATGTGCAATTCTGAAATTTTTTGCTTTTTCCTGCTCCTCTTAGCATGATAAAGAAGATTCAAAGAGAGTGAGATGCCAGCTCCTTTCATTCAGTCAGTAGCTTCAAACATTTCTGGTACATGAATAACATGATGTTTTTCAATGGCAAAAATCAATGAATATTGTAAATGCACAAACAGTAATTTCTCCGCATTGCAAGGTGCAATTCTGAAATTTTTTGCTTTTTCCTGCTCCTCTTAGCATGATAAAGAAGATTCAAAGAGAGTGAGATGCCAGCTCCTTTCGTTCAGTCAGTAGCTTCAATCATTTCTGGACGTTTTTCAATGGCAAAAATCATTGAATATTATAAATGCACAAACAGTAATTTCTCCGCATTGCAAGGTGCAATTCTGAAATTTTTTACTTTTTCCTGCTCCTCTTAGCATGATAAAGAAGATTCAAAGAGAGTGAGATGCCAGCTCCTTTCATTCAGTCAGTAGCTTCAATCATTTCTGGACGTTTTTCAATGGCAAAAATCATTGAATATTGTAAATGCACAAACAGTAATTTCTCCGCATTGCAAGGTGCAATTCTGAAATTTTTTACTTTTTCCTGCTCCTCTTAGCATGATAAAGAAGATTCAAAGAGAGTGAGATGCCAGCTCCTTTCATTCAGTCAGTAGCTTCAATCATTTCTGGTATATGAATAACATGATGTTTTTCAATCGCAAAAATCAATGAATATTGTAAATGCACAAACAGTAATTTCTCCGCATTGCAAGGTGCAATTCTGAAATTTTTTGCTTTTTCCTGCTCCTCTTAGCATGATAAAGAAGATTCAAAGAGAGTGAGATGCCAGCTCCTTTCATTCAGTCAGTACCTTCAATCATTTCTGGACGTTTTTCAATGGCAAAAATCAATGAATATTGTAAATGCACAAACAGTAATTTCTCCGCATTGCAAGGTGCAATTCTGAAATTTTTTGCTTTTTCCTGCTCCTCTTAGCATGATAAAGAAGATTCAAAGAGAGTGAGATGCCAGCTCCTTTCATTCAGTCAGTAGCTTCAATCATTTCTGGACGTTTTTCAATGGCAAAAATCAATGAATATTGTAAATGCACAAACTGTAATTTCTCCGCATTGCAAGGTGCAATTCTGAAATTTTTTGCTTTTTCCTGCTCCTCTTAGCATGATAAAGAAGATTCAAAGAGAGTGAGATGCCAGCTCCTTTCATTCAGTCAGTAGCTTCAATCATTTCTGGTATATGAATAACATGATGTTTTTCAATAGCAAAAATCAATGAATATTGTAAATGCACAAACAGTAATTTCTCCGCATTGCAAGGTGCAATTCTGAAATTTTTTGCTTTTTCCTGCTCCTCTTAGCATGATAAAGAAGATTCAAAGAGAGTGAGATGCCAGCTCCTTTCATTCAGTCAGTAGCTTCAATCATTTCTGGACGTTTTTCAATGGCAAAAATCAATGAATATTGTAAATGCACAAACAGTAATTTCTCCGCATTGCAAGGTGCAATTCTGAAATTTTTTACTTTTTCCTGCTCCTCTTAGCATGATAAAGAAGATTCAAAGAGAGTGAGATGCCAGCTCCTTTCATTCAGTCAGTAGCTTCAATCATTTCTGGTATATGAATAACATGATGTTTTTCAATCGCAAAAATCAATGAATATTGTAAATGCACAAACAGTAATTTCTCCGCATTGCAAGGTGCAATTCTGAAATTTTTTGCTTTTTCCTGCTCCTCTTAGCATGATAAAGAAGATTCAAAGAGAGTGAGATGCCAGCTCCTTTCATTCAGTCAGTAGCTTCAATCATTTCTGGATGTTTTTCAATGGCAAAAATCAATGAATATTGTAAATGCACAAACAGTAATTTCTCCGCATTGCAAGGTGCAATTCTGAAATTCTTTGCTTTTTCCTGCTCCTCTAAGCATGATAAAGAAGATTCAAAGAGAGTGAGATGCCAGCTCCTTTCATTCAGTCAGTAGCTTCAATCATTTCTGGTATATGAATAACATGATGTTTTTCAATCGCAAAAATCAATGAATATTGTAAATGCACAAACAGTAATTTCTCCGCATTGCAAGGTGCAATTCTGAAATTTTTTGCTTTTTCCTGCTCCTCTTAGCATGATAAAGAAGATTCAAAGAGAGTGAGATGCCAGCTCCTTTCATTCAGTCAGTACCTTCAATCATTTCTGGACGTTTTTCAATGGCAAAAATCAATGAATATTGTAAATGCACAAACAGTAATTTCTCCGCATTGCAAGGTGCAATTCTGAAATTTTTTGCTTTTTCCTGCTCCTCTTAGCATGATAAAGAATATTCAAAGAGAGTGAGATGCCAGCTCCTTTCATTCAGTCAGTAGCTTCAATCATTTCTGGACGTTTTTCAATGGCAAAAATCAATGAATATTGTAAATGCACAAACTGTAATTTCTCCGCATTGCAAGGTGCAATTCTGAAATTTTTTGCTTTTTCCTGCTCCTCTTAGCATGATAAAGAAGATTCAAAGAGAGTGAGATGCCAGCTCCTTTCATTCAGTCAGTAGCTTCAATCATTTCTGGTATATGAATAAGATGATGTTTTTCAATAGCAAAAATCAATGAATATTGTAAATGCACAAACAGTAATTTCTCCGCATTGCAAGGTGCAATTCTGAATATTTTTGCTTTTTCCTGCTCCTCTTAGCATGATAAAGAAGATTCAAAGAGAGTGAGATGCCAGCTCCTTTCATTCAGTCAGTAGCTTCAATCATTTCTGGACGTTTTTCAATGGCAAAAATCAATGAATATTGTAAATGCACAAACAGTAATTTCTCCGCATTGCAAGGTGCAATTCTGAAATTTTTTACTTTTTCCTGCTCCTCTTAGCATGATAAAGAAGATTCAAAGAGAGTGAGATGCCAGCTCCTTTCATTCAGTCAGTAGCTTCAATCATTTCTGGTATATGAATAACATGATGTTTTTCAATCGCAAAAATCAATGAATATTGTAAATGCACAAACAGTAATTTCTCCGCATTGCAAGGTGCAATTCTGAAATTTTTTGCTTTTTCCTGCTCCTCTTAGCATGATAAAGAAGATTCAAAGAGAGTGAGATGCCAGCTCCTTTCATTCAGTCAGTAGCTTCAATCATTTCTGGACGTTTTTCAATGGCAAAAATCAATGAATATTGTAAATGCACAAACAGTAATTTCTCCGCATTGCAAGGTGCAATTCTGAAATTCTTTGCTTTTTCCTGCTCCTCTAAGCATGATAAAGAAGATTCAAAGAGAGTGAGATGCCAGATCCTTTCCTTCAGTCAGTAGCTTCAATCATTTCTGGTATATGAATAACATGATGTTTTTCAATGGCAAAAATCAATGAATTTTGTAAATGCACAAACAGTAATTTCTCCGCATTGCAAGGCGCAATTCTGAAATTTTTTACTTTTTCCTGCTCCTCTTAGCATGATAAAGAAGATTCAAAGAGAGTGAGATGCCAGCTCCTTTCATTCAGTCAGTAGCTTCAATCATTTCTGGTATATGAATAACATGATGTTTTTCAATGGCAAAAATCAATGAATATTGTAAATGCACAAACAGTAATTTCTCCGCATTGCAAGGTGCAATTCTGAAATTTTTTGCTTTTTCCTGCTCCTCTTAGCATGATAAAGAAGATTCAAAGAGAGTGAGATGCCAGCTCCTTTCATTCAGTCAGTAGCTTCAATCATTTCTGGTATATGAATAACATGATGTTTTTCAATAGCAAAAATCAATGAATATTGTAAATGCACAAACAGTAATTTCTCCGCATTGCAAGGTGCAATTCTGAAATTTTTTGCTTTTTCCTGCTCCTCTTAGCATGATAAAGAAGATTCAAAGAGAGTGAGATACCAGCTCCTTTCATTCAGTCAGTAGCTTCAATCATTTCTGGACGTTTTTCAATGGCAAAAATCAATGAATATTGTAAATGCACAAACAGTAATTTCTCCGCATTGCAAGGTGCAATTCTGAAATTTTTTGCTTTTTCCTGCTCCTCTTAGCATGATAAAGAAGATTCAAAGAGAGTGAGATGCCAGCTCCTTTCATTCAGTCAGTAGCTTCAATCATTTCTGGAGGTTTTTCAATGGCAAAAATCAATGAATATTGTAAATGCACAAGCAGTAATTTCTCCGCATTGCAAAGTGCAATTCTGAAATTTTTTGCTTTTTCCTGCTCCTCTTAGCATGATAAAGAAGATTCAAAGAGAGTGAGATGCCAGCTCCTTTCATTCAGTCAGTAGCTTCAATCATTTCTGGACGTTTTTCAATGGCAAAAATCAATGAATATTGTAAATGCACAAACAGTAATTTCTCCGCATTGCAAGGTGCAATTCTGAAATGTTTTGCTTTTTCCTGCTCCTCTTAGCATGAAAAAGAAGATTCAAAGAGCGTGAGATGCCAGCTCCTTTCATTCAGTCAGTAGCTTCAATCATTTCTGGTATATGAATAACATGATGTTTTTCAATGGCAAAAATCAATGAATATTGTAAATGCACAAACAGTAATTTCTCCGCATTGCAAGGTGCAATTCTGAATTTTTTTGCTTTTTCCTGCTCCTCTTAGCATGATAAAGAAGATTCAAAGAGAGTGAGATGCCAGCTCCTTTCATTCAGTCAGTAGCTTCAATCATTTCTGGACGTTTTTCAATGGCAAAAATCAATGAATATTGTAAATGCACAAACAGTAATTTCTCCGCATTGCAAGGTGCAATTCTGAAATTTTTTGCTTTTTCCTGCTCCTCTTAGCATGATAAAGAAGATTCAAAGAGAGTGAGATGCCAGCTCCTTTCAGTCAGTAGCTTCAATCATTTCTGGACATTTTTCAATGGCAAAAATCAATGAATATTGTAAATGCACAAACAGTAATTTCTCCGCATTGCAAGGTGCAATTCTGAAATTTTTTGCTTTTTCCTGCTCCTCTTAGCATGATAAAGAAGATTCAAATAGAGTGAGATGCCAGCTCCTTTCATTCAGTCAGTAGCTTCAAACATTTCTGGTATATGAATAACATGATGTTTTTCAATGGCAAAAATCAATGAATATTGTAGATGCACAAACAGTAATTTCTCCGCATTGCAAGGTGCAATTCTGAAATTTTTTGCTTTTTCCTGCTCCTCTTAGCATGATAAAGAAGATTCAAAGAGACTGAGATGCCAGCTCCTTTCATTCAGTCAGTAGCTTCAATCATTTCTGGACATTTTTCAATGGCAAAAATCAATGAATATTGTAAATGCACAAACAGTAATTTCTCCGCATTGCAAGGTGCAATTCTGAAATTTTTTGCTTTTTCCTGCTCCTCTTAGCATGATAAAGAAGATTCAAAGAGAGTGAGATGCCAGCTCCTTTCATTCAGTCAGTAGCTTCAATCATTTCTGGACGTTTTTCAATGGCAAAAATCAATGAATATTGTAAATGCACAAACAGTAATTTCTCCGCATTGCAAGGTGCAATTCTGAAATTTTTTGCTTTTTCCTGCTCCTCTTAGCATGATAAAGAAGATTCAAAGAGAGTGAGATGCCAGCTCCTTTCATTCAGTCAGTAGCTTCAATCATTTCTGGTATATGAATAACATGATGTTTTTCAATGGCAAAAATCAATGAATATTGTAAATGCACAAACAGTAATTTCTCCGCATTGCAAGGTGCAATTCTGAAATTTTTTGCTTTTTCCTGCTCCTCTTAGCATGATAAAGAAGATTCAAAGAGAGTGAGATGCCAGCTCCTTTCATTCAGTCAGTAGCTTCAATCATTTCTGGACGTTTTTCAATGGCAAAAATCAATGAATATTGTAAATGCACAAACAGTAATTTCTCCGCATTGCAAGGTGCAATTCTGAAATTTTTTGCTTTTTCCTGCTCCTCTTAGCATGATAAAGAAGATTCAAAGAGAGTGAGATGCCAGCTCCTTTCATTCAGTCAGTAGCTTCAAACATTTCTGGTATATGAATAACATGATGTTTTTCAATGGCAAAAATCAATGAATATTGTAAATGCACAAACAGTAATTTCTTCGCATTGCAAGGTGCAATTCTGAAATTTTTTGCTTTTTCCTGCTCCTCTTAGCATGATAAAGAAGATTCAAAGAGAGTGAGATGCCAGCTCCTTTCATTCAGTCAGTAGCTTCAAACATTTCTGGTATATGAATAACATGATGTTTTTCAATGGCAAAAATCAATGAATATTGTAAATGCACAAACAGTAATTTCTCCACATTGCAAGGTGCAATTCTGAAATTTTTTGCTTTTTCCTGCTCCTCTTAGCATGATAAAGAAGATTCAAAGAGAGTGAGATGCCAGCTCCTTTCATTCAGTCAGTAGCTTCAATCATTTCTGGACGTTTTTCAATGGCAAAAATCAATGAATATTGTAAATGCACAAACAGTAATTTCTCCGCATTGCAAGGTGCAATTCTGAAATTTTTTGCTTTTTCCTGCTCCTCTTAGCATGATAAAGAAGATTCAAAGAGAGTGAGATGCCAGCTCCTTTCATTCAGTCAGTAGCTTCAATCATTTCTGGACGTTTTTCAATGGCAAAAATCAATGAATATTGTAAATGCACAAACAGTAATTTCTCCGCATTGCAAGGTGCAATTCTGAAATTTTTTGCTTTTTCCTGCTCCTCTTAGTATGATAAAGAAGATTCAAAGAGAGTGAGATGCCAGCTCCTTTCATTCAGTCAGTAGCTTCAAACATTTCTGGTATATGAATAACATGATGTTTTTCAATGGCAAAAATCAATGAATATTGTAAATGCACAAACAGTAATTTCTCCGCATTGCAAGGTGCAATTCTGAAATTTTTTGCTTTTTCCTGCTCCTCTTAGCATGATAAAGAAGATTCAAATAGAGTGAGATGCCAGCTCCTTTCATTCAGTCAGTAGCTTCAAACATTTCTGGTATATGAATAACATGATGTTTTTCAATGGCAAAAATCAATGAATATTGTAGATGCACAAACAGTAATTTCTCCGCATTGCAAGGTGCAATTCTGAAATTTTTTGCTTTTTCCTGCTCCTCTTAGCATGATAAAGAAGATTCAAAGAGACTGAGATGCCAGCTCCTTTCATTCAGTCAGTAGCTTCAATCATTTCTGGACATTTTTCAATGGCAAAAATCAATGAATATTGTAAATGCACAAACAGTAATTTCTCCGCATTGCAAGGTGCAATTCTGAAATTTTTTGCTTTTTCCTGCTCCTCTTAGCATGATAAAGAAGATTCAAAGAGAGTGAGATGCCAGCTCCTTTCATTCAGTCAGTAGCTTCAATCATTTCTGGACGTTTTTCAATGGCAAAAATCAATGAATATTGTAAATGCACAAACAGTAATTTCTCCGCATTGCAAGGTGCAATTCTGAAATTTTTTGCTTTTTCCTGCTCCTCTTAGCATGATAAAGAAGATTCAAAGAGAGTGAGATGCCAGCTCCTTTCATTCAGTCAGTAGCTTCAATCATTTCTGGTATATGAATAACATGATGTTTTTCAATGGCAAAAATCAATGAATATTGTAAATGCACAAACAGTAATTTCTCCGCATTGCAAGGTGCAATTCTGAAATTTTTTGCTTTTTCCTGCTCCTCTTAGCATGATAAAGAAGATTCAAAGAGAGTGAGATGCCAGCTCCTTTCATTCAGTCAGTAGCTTCAATCATTTCTGGACGTTTTTCAATGGCAAAAATCAATGAATATTGTAAATGCACAAACAGTAATTTCTCCGCATTGCAAGGTGCAATTCTGAAATTTTTTGCTTTTTCCTGCTCCTCTTAGCATGATAAAGAAGATTCAAAGAGAGTGAGATGCCAGCTCCTTTCATTCAGTCAGTAGCTTCAAACATTTCTGGTATATGAATAACATGATGTTTTTCAATGGCAAAAATCAATGAATATTGTAAATGCACAAACAGTAATTTCTTCGCATTGCAAGGTGCAATTCTGAAATTTTTTGCTTTTTCCTGCTCCTCTTAGCATGATAAAGAAGATTCAAAGAGAGTGAGATGCCAGCTCCTTTCATTCAGTCAGTAGCTTCAAACATTTCTGGTATATGAATAACATGATGTTTTTCAATGGCAAAAATCAATGAATATTGTAAATGCACAAACAGTAATTTCTCCACATTGCAAGGTGCAATTCTGAAATTTTTTGCTTTTTCCTGCTCCTCTTAGCATGATAAAGAAGATTCAAAGAGAGTGAGATGCCAGCTCCTTTCATTCAGTCAGTAGCTTCAATCATTTCTGGACGTTTTTCAATGGCAAAAATCAATGAATATTGTAAATGCACAAACAGTAATTTCTCCGCATTGCAAGGTGCAATTCTGAAATTTTTTGCTTTTTCCTGCTCCTCTTAGCATGATAAAGAAGATTCAAAGAGAGTGAGATGCCAGCTCCTTTCATTCAGTCAGTAGCTTCAATCATTTCTGGACGTTTTTCAATGGCAAAAATCAATGAATATTGTAAATGCACAAACAGTAATTTCTCCGCATTGCAAGGTGCAATTCTGAAATTTTTTGCTTTTTCCTGCTCCTCTTAGTATGATAAAGAAGATTCAAAGAGAGTGAGATGCCAGCTCCTTTCATTCAGTCAGTAGCTTCAAACATTTCTGGTATATGAATAACATGATGTTTTTCAATGGCAAAAATCAATGAATATTGTAAATGCACAAACAGTAATTTCTCCGCATTGCAAGGTGCAATTCTGAAATTTTTTGCTTTTTCCTGCTCCTCTTAGCATGATAAAGAAGATTCAAAGAGAGTGAGATGCCAGCTCCTTTCATTCAGTCAGTAGCTTCAATCATTTCTGGTATATGAATAACATGATGTTTTTCAATGGCAAAAATTAATGAATATTGTAAATGCACAAACAGTAATTTCTCCGCATTGCAAGGTGCAATTCTGAAATTTTTTGCTTTTTCCTGCTCCTCTTAGCATGATAAAGAAGATTCAAAGAGAGTGAGATGCCAGCTCCTTTCATTCAGTCAGTAGCTTCAATCATTTCTGGACGTTTTTCAATGGCAAAAATCAATGAATATTGTAAATGCACAAACAGTAATTTCTCCGCATTGAAGGTGCAATTCTGAAATTTTTTGCTTTTTCCTGCTCCTCTTAGCATGATAAAGAAGATTCAAAGAGAGTGAGATGCCAGCTCCTTTCATTCAGTCAGTAGCTTCAAACATTTCTGGTATATGAATAACATGATGTTTTTCAATGGCAAAAATCAATGAATATTGTAAATGCACAAACAGTAATTTCTCCGCATTGCAAGGTGCAATTCTGAAATTTTTTGCTTTTTCCTGCTCCTCTTAGCATGATAAAGAAGATTCAAAGAGAGTGAGATGAGAGCTCCTTTCATTCAGTCAGTAGCTTCAATCATTTCTGGACGTTTTTCAATGGCAAAAATCAATGAATATTGTAAATGCACAAACAGTAATTTCTCCGCATTGCAAGGTGCAATTCTGAAATTTTTTGCTTTTTCCTGCTCCTCTTAGCATGATAAAGAAGATTCAAAGAGAGTGAGATGCCAGCTCCTTTCATTCAGTCAGTAGCTTCAATCATTTCTGGACGTTTTTCAATGGCAAAAATCAATGAATATTGTAAATGCACAAACAGTAATTTCTCCGCATTGCAAGGTGCAATTCTGAAATTTTTTGCTTTTTCCTGCTCCTCTTAGCATGATAAAGAAGATTCAAAGAGAGTGAGATGCCAGCTCCTTTCATTCAGTCAGTAGCTTCAATCATTTCTGGTATATGAATAACATGATGTTTTTCAATGGCAAAAATCAATGAATATTGTAAATGCACAAACAGTAATTTCTCCGCATTGCAAGGTGCAATTCTGAAATTTTTTGCTTTTTCCTGCTCCTCTTAGCATGATAAAGAAGATTCAAAGAGAGTGAGATGCCAGCTCCTTTCATTCAGTCAGTAGCTTCAATCATTTCTGGACGTTTTTCAATGGCAAAAATCAATGAATATTGTAAATGCACAAACAGTAATTTCTCCGCATTGCAAGGTGCAATTCTGAAATTTTTTGCTTTTTCCTGCTCCTCTTAGCATGGTAAAGAAGACTCAAAGAGAGTGAGATGCCAGCTCCTTTCATTCAGTCAGTAGCTTCAATCATTTCTGGACGTTTTTCAACGGCAAAAATCAATGAATATTGTAGATGCACAAACAGTAATTTCTCCGCATTGCAAGGTGCAATTCTGAAATTTTTTGCTTTTTCCTGCTCCTCTTAGCATGATAAAGAAGATTCAAAGAGACTGAGATGCCAGCTCCTTTCATTCAGTCAGTAGCTTCAATCATTTCTGGACGTTTTTCAATGGCAAAAATCAATGAATATTGTAAATGCACAAACAGTAATTTCTCCGCATTGCAAGGTGCAATTCTGAAATTTTTTGCTTTTTCCTGCTCCTCTTAGCATGATAAAGAAGATTCAAAGAGAGTGAGATGCCAGCTCCTTTCATTCAGTCAGTAGCTTCAAACATTTCTGGTATATGAATAACATGATGTTTTTCAATGGCAAAAATCAATGAATATTGTAAATGCACAAACAGTAATTTCTCCACATTGCAAGGTGCAATTCTGAAATTTTTTGCTTTTTCCTGCTCCTCTTAGCATGATAAAGAAGATTCAAAGAGAGTGAGATGCCAGCTCCTTTCATTCAGTCAGTAGCTTCAATCATTTCTGGACGTTTTTCAATGGCAAAAATCAATGAATATTGTAAATGCACAAACAGTAATTTCTCCGCATTGCAAGGTGCAATTCTGAAATTTTTTGCTTTTTCCTGCTCCTCTTAGCATGATAAAGAAGATTCAAAGAGAGTGAGATGCCAGCTCCTTTCATTCAGTCAGTAGCTTCAATCATTTCTGGACGTTTTTCAATGGCAAAAATCAATGAATATTGTAAATGCACAAACAGTAATTTCTCCGCATTGCAAGGTGCAATTCTGAAATTTTTTGCTTTTTCCTGCTCCTCTTAGTATGATAAAGAAGATTCAAAGAGAGTGAGATGCCAGCTCCTTTCATTCAGTCAGTAGCTTCAAACATTTCTGGTATATGAATAACATGATGTTTTTCAATGGCAAAAATCAATGAATATTGTAAATGCACAAACAGTAATTTCTCCGCATTGCAAGGTGCAATTCTGAAATTTTTTGCTTTTTCCTGCTCCTCTTAGCATGATAAAGAAGATTCAAATAGAGTGAGATGCCAGCTCCTTTCATTCAGTCAGTAGCTTCAAACATTTCTGGTATATGAATAACATGATGTTTTTCAATGGCAAAAATCAATGAATATTGTAGATGCACAAACAGTAATTTCTCCGCATTGCAAGGTGCAATTCTGAAATTTTTTGCTTTTTCCTGCTCCTCTTAGCATGATAAAGAAGATTCAAAGAGACTGAGATGCCAGCTCCTTTCATTCAGTCAGTAGCTTCAATCATTTCTGGACATTTTTCAATGGCAAAAATCAATGAATATTGTAAATGCACAAACAGTAATTTCTCCGCATTGCAAGGTGCAATTCTGAAATTTTTTGCTTTTTCCTGCTCCTCTTAGCATGATAAAGAAGATTCAAAGAGAGTGAGATGCCAGCTCCTTTCATTCAGTCAGTAGCTTCAATCATTTCTGGACGTTTTTCAATGGCAAAAATCAATGAATATTGTAAATGCACAAACAGTAATTTCTCCGCATTGCAAGGTGCAATTCTGAAATTTTTTGCTTTTTCCTGCTCCTCTTAGCATGATAAAGAAGATTCAAAGAGAGTGAGATGCCAGCTCCTTTCATTCAGTCAGTAGCTTCAATCATTTCTGGTATATGAATAACATGATGTTTTTCAATGGCAAAAATCAATGAATATTGTAAATGCACAAACAGTAATTTCTCCGCATTGCAAGGTGCAATTCTGAAATTTTTTGCTTTTTCCTGCTCCTCTTAGCATGATAAAGAAGATTCAAAGAGAGTGAGATGCCAGCTCCTTTCATTCAGTCAGTAGCTTCAATCATTTCTGGACGTTTTTCAATGGCAAAAATCAATGAATATTGTAAATGCACAAACAGTAATTTCTCCGCATTGCAAGGTGCAATTCTGAAATTTTTTGCTTTTTCCTGCTCCTCTTAGCATGATAAAGAAGATTCAAAGAGAGTGAGATGCCAGCTCCTTTCATTCAGTCAGTAGCTTCAAACATTTCTGGTATATGAATAACATGATGTTTTTCAATGGCAAAAATCAATGAATATTGTAAATGCACAAACAGTAATTTCTTCGCATTGCAAGGTGCAATTCTGAAATTTTTTGCTTTTTCCTGCTCCTCTTAGCATGATAAAGAAGATTCAAAGAGAGTGAGATGCCAGCTCCTTTCATTCAGTCAGTAGCTTCAAACATTTCTGGTATATGAATAACATGATGTTTTTCAATGGCAAAAATCAATGAATATTGTAAATGCACAAACAGTAATTTCTCCACATTGCAAGGTGCAATTCTGAAATTTTTTGCTTTTTCCTGCTCCTCTTAGCATGATAAAGAAGATTCAAAGAGAGTGAGATGCCAGCTCCTTTCATTCAGTCAGTAGCTTCAATCATTTCTGGACGTTTTTCAATGGCAAAAATCAATGAATATTGTAAATGCACAAACAGTAATTTCTCCGCATTGCAAGGTGCAATTCTGAAATTTTTTGCTTTTTCCTGCTCCTCTTAGCATGATAAAGAAGATTCAAAGAGAGTGAGATGCCAGCTCCTTTCATTCAGTCAGTAGCTTCAATCATTTCTGGACGTTTTTCAATGGCAAAAATCAATGAATATTGTAAATGCACAAACAGTAATTTCTCCGCATTGCAAGGTGCAATTCTGAAATTTTTTGCTTTTTCCTGCTCCTCTTAGTATGATAAAGAAGATTCAAAGAGAGTGAGATGCCAGCTCCTTTCATTCAGTCAGTAGCTTCAAACATTTCTGGTATATGAATAACATGATGTTTTTCAATGGCAAAAATCAATGAATATTGTAAATGCACAAACAGTAATTTCTCCGCATTGCAAGGTGCAATTCTGAAATTTTTTGCTTTTTCCTGCTCCTCTTAGCATGATAAAGAAGATTCAAAGAGAGTGAGATGCCAGCTCCTTTCATTCAGTCAGTAGCTTCAATCATTTCTGGTATATGAATAACATGATGTTTTTCAATGGCAAAAATTAATGAATATTGTAAATGCACAAACAGTAATTTCTCCGCATTGCAAGGTGCAATTCTGAAATTTTTTGCTTTTTCCTGCTCCTCTTAGCATGATAAAGAAGATTCAAAGAGAGTGAGATGCCAGCTCCTTTCATTCAGTCAGTAGCTTCAATCATTTCTGGACGTTTTTCAATGGCAAAAATCAATGAATATTGTAAATGCACAAACAGTAATTTCTCCGCATTGAAGGTGCAATTCTGAAATTTTTTGCTTTTTCCTGCTCCTCTTAGCATGATAAAGAAGATTCAAAGAGAGTGAGATGCCAGCTCCTTTCATTCAGTCAGTAGCTTCAAACATTTCTGGTATATGAATAACATGATGTTTTTCAATGGCAAAAATCAATGAATATTGTAAATGCACAAACAGTAATTTCTCCGCATTGCAAGGTGCAATTCTGAAATTTTTTGCTTTTTCCTGCTCCTCTTAGCATGATAAAGAAGATTCAAAGAGAGTGAGATGAGAGCTCCTTTCATTCAGTCAGTAGCTTCAATCATTTCTGGACGTTTTTCAATGGCAAAAATCAATGAATATTGTAAATGCACAAACAGTAATTTCTCCGCATTGCAAGGTGCAATTCTGAAATTTTTTGCTTTTTCCTGCTCCTCTTAGCATGATAAAGAAGATTCAAAGAGAGTGAGATGCCAGCTCCTTTCATTCAGTCAGTAGCTTCAATCATTTCTGGACGTTTTTCAATGGCAAAAATCAATGAATATTGTAAATGCACAAACAGTAATTTCTCCGCATTGCAAGGTGCAATTCTGAAATTTTTTGCTTTTTCCTGCTCCTCTTAGCATGATAAAGAAGATTCAAAGAGAGTGAGATGCCAGCTCCTTTCATTCAGTCAGTAGCTTCAATCATTTCTGGTATATGAATAACATGATGTTTTTCAATGGCAAAAATCAATGAATATTGTAAATGCACAAACAGTAATTTCTCCGCATTGCAAGGTGCAATTCTGAAATTTTTTGCTTTTTCCTGCTCCTCTTAGCATGATAAAGAAGATTCAAAGAGAGTGAGATGCCAGCTCCTTTCATTCAGTCAGTAGCTTCAATCATTTCTGGACGTTTTTCAATGGCAAAAATCAATGAATATTGTAAATGCACAAACAGTAATTTCTCCGCATTGCAAGGTGCAATTCTGAAATTTTTTGCTTTTTCCTGCTCCTCTTAGCATGGTAAAGAAGACTCAAAGAGAGTGAGATGCCAGCTCCTTTCATTCAGTCAGTAGCTTCAATCATTTCTGGACGTTTTTCAACGGCAAAAATCAATGAATATTGTAGATGCACAAACAGTAATTTCTCCGCATTGCAAGGTGCAATTCTGAAATTTTTTGCTTTTTCCTGCTCCTCTTAGCATGATAAAGAAGATTCAAAGAGACTGAGATGCCAGCTCCTTTCATTCAGTCAGTAGCTTCAATCATTTCTGGACGTTTTTCAATGGCAAAAATCAATGAATATTGTAAATGCACAAACAGTAATTTCTCCGCATTGCAAGGTGCAATTCTGAAATTTTTTGCTTTTTCCTGCTCCTCTTAGCATGATAAAGAAGATTCAAAGAGAGTGAGATGCCAGCTCCTTTCATTCAGTCAGTAGCTTCAATCATTTCTGGATGTTTTTCAATGGCAAAAATCAATGAATATTGTAAATGCACAAACAGTAATTTCTCCGCATTGCAAGGTGCAATTCTGAAATTTTTTGCTTTTTCCTGCTCCTCTTAGCATGATAAAGAAGATTCAAAGAGAGTGAGATGCCAGCTCCTTTCATTCAGTCAGTAGCTTCAATCATTTCTGGACGTTTTTCAATGGCAAAAATCAATGAATATTGTAAATGCACAAACAGTAATTTCTCCGCATTGCAAGGTGCAATTCTGAAATTTTTTGCTTTTTCCTGCTCCTCTTAGCATGATAAAGAAGATTCAAAGAGAGTGAGATGCCAGCTCCTTTCATTCAGTCAGTAGCATCAAACATTTCTGGTATATGAATAACATGATGTTTTTCAATGGCAAAAATCAATGAATATTGTAAATGCACAAACAGTAATTTCTTCGCATTGCAAGGTGCAATTCTGAAATTTTTTGCTTTTTCCTGCTCCTCTTAGCATGATAAAGAAGATTCAAAGAGAGTGAGATGCCAGCTCCTTTCATTTAGTCAGTAGCTTCAAACATTTCTGGTATATGAATAACATGATGTTTTTCAATGGCGGCAAAAATCAATGAATATTGTAAATGCACAAACAGTAATTTCTCCGCATTGCAAGGTGCAATTCTGAAATTTTTTGCTTTTTCCTGCTCCTCTTAGCATGATAAAGAAGATTCAAAGAGAGTGAGATGCCAGCTCCTTTCATTCAGTCAGTAGCTTCAATCATTTCTGGACGTTTTTCAATGGCAAAAATCAATGAATATTGTAAATGCACAAACAGTAATTTCTCCGCATTGCAAGGTGCAATTCTGAAATTTTTTGCTTTTTCCTGCTCCTCTTAGCATGATAAAGAAGATTCAAAGAGAGTGAGATGCCAGCTCCTTTCATTCAGTCAGTAGCTTCAATCATTTCTGGACGTTTTTCAATGGCAAATATCAATGAATATTGTAAATGCACAAACAGTAATTTCTCCGCATTGCAAGGTGCAATTCTGAAATTTTTTGCTTTTTCCTGCTCCTCTTAGTATGATAAAGAAGATTCAAAGAGAGTGAGATGCCAGCTCCTTTCATTCAGTCAGTAGCTTCAAACATTTCTGGTATATGAATAACATGATGTTTTTCAATGGCAAAAATCAATGAATATTGTAAATGCACAAACAGTAATTTCTCCGCATTGCAAGGTGCAATTCTGAAATTTTTAGCTTTTTCCTGCTCCTCTTAGCATGATAAAGATTCAAAGAGAGTGAGATGCCAGCTCCTTTCATTCAGTCAGTAGCTTCAATCATTTCTGGTATATGAATAACATGATGTTTTTCAATGGCAAAAATTAATGAATATTGTAAATGCACAAACAGTAATTTCTCCGCATTGCAAGGTGCAATTCTGAAATTTTTTGCTTTTTCCTGCTCCTCTTAGCATGATAAAGAAGATTCAAAGAGAGTGAGATGCCAGCTCCTTTCATTCAGTCAGTAGCTTCAATCATTTCTGGACGTTTTTCAATGGCAAAAATCAATGAATATTGTAAATGCACAAACAGTAATTTCTCCGCATTGAAGGTGCAATTCTGAAATTTTTTGCTTTTTCCTGCTCCTCTTAGCATGATAAAGAAGATTCAAAGAGAGTGAGATGCCAGCTCCTTTCATTCAGTCAGTAGCTTCAAACATTTCTGGTATATGAATAACATGATGTTTTTCAATGGCAAAAATCAATGAATATTGTAAATGCACAAACAGTAATTTCTCCGCATTGCAAGGTGCAATTCTGAAATTTTTTGCTTTTTCCTGCTCCTCTTAGCATGATAAAGAAGATTCAAAGAGAGTGAGATGAGAGCTCCTTTCATTCAGTCAGTAGCTTCAATCATTTCTGGACGTTTTTCAATGGCAAAAATCAATGAATATTGTAAATGCACAAACAGTAATTTCTCCGCATTGCAAGGTGCAATTCTGAAATTTTTTGCTTTTTCCTGCTCCTCTTAGCATGATAAAGAAGATTCAAAGAGAGTGAGATGCCAGCTCCTTTCATTCAGTCAGCAGCTTCAATCATTTCTGGACGTTTTTCAATGGCAAAAATCAATGAATATTGTAAATGCACAAACAGTAATTTCTCCGCATTGCAAGGTGCAATTCTGAAATTTTTTGCTTTTTCCTGCTCCTCTTAGCATGATAAAGAAGATTCAAAGAGAGTGAGATGCCAGCTCCTTTCATTCAGTCAGTAGCTTCAATCATTTCTGGTATATGAATAACATGATGTTTTTCAATGGCAAAAATCAATGAATATTGTAAATGCACAAACAGTAATATCTCCACATTGCACGGTGCAATTCTGAAATTCTTAGCTTTTTCCTGTTAATCCTAGCATGATAAATAAGATTCAAAGAGAGTGAGATGCCAGCTCCTTTCATTCAGTCAGTAGCTTCAAACATTTCTGGTATATGAAAAACATGTTTTTCAATGGCAAAAATCAATGAATATTGTAAATGCACAAACAGTAATATCTCCACATTGCAAGGTGCAATTCTGAAATTTTTTGCTTTTTCCTGTTAATCCTAGCATGATAAAGAAGATTCAAAGAGAGTGAGATGCCAGCTCCTTTCATTCAGTCAGTAGCTTCAAACATTTCTGGTATATGAAAAACATGTTTTTCAATGGCAAAAATCAATGAATATTGTAAATGCACAAACAGTAATATCTCCACATTGCAAGGTGCAATTCTGAAATTTTTTGCTTTTTCCTGCTAATCCTAGCATGATAAAGAAGATTCAAAGAGAGTGAGATGCCAGCTCCTTTCATTCAGTCAGTAGCTTCAAACATTTCTGGTATATGAAAAACATGTTTTTCAATGGCAAAAATCAATGAATATTGTAAATGCACAAACAGTAATATCTCCACATTGCACGGTGCAATTCTGAAATTTTTAGCTTTTTCCTGTTAATCCTAGCATGATAAAGAAGATTCAGAGTGAGATGCCAGCTCCTTTCATTCAGTCAGTAGCTTCAAACATTTCTGGTATATGAAAAACATGTTTTTCAATGGCAAAAATCAATGAATATTGTAAATGCACAAACAGTAATATCTCCACATTGCAAGGTGCAATTCTGAAATTTTTTGCTTTTTCCTGCTAATCCTAGCATGATAAAGAAGATTCAAAGAGAGTGAGATGCCAGCTCCTTTCATTCAGTCAGTAGCTTCAAACATTTCTGGTATATGAAAAACATGTTTTTCAATGGCAAAAATCAATGAATATTGTAAATGCACAAACAGTAATATCTCCACATTGCACGGTGCAATTCTGAAATTTTTAGCTTTTTCCTGTTAATCCTAGCATGATAAAGAAGATTCAAAGAGAGTGAGATGCCAGCTCCTTTCATTCAGTCAGTAGCTTCAAACATTTCTGGTATATGAAAAACATGTTTTTCAATGGCAAAAATCAATGAATATTGTAAATGCACAAACAGTAATATCTCCACATTGCAAGGTGCAATTCTGAAATTTTTTGCTTTTTCCTGTTAATCCTAGCATGATAAAGAAGATTCAAAGAGAGTGAGATGCCAGCTCCTTTCATTCAGTCAGTAGCTTCAAACATTTCTGGTATATGAAAAACATGTTTTTCAATGACAAAAATCAATGAATATTGTAAATGCACAAACAGTAATATCTCCACATTGCAAGGTGCAATTCTGAAATTTTTTGCTTTTTCCTGCTAATCCTAGCATGATAAAGAAGATTCAAAGAGAGTGAGATGCCAGCTCCTTTCATTCAGTCAGTAGCTTCAAACATTTCTGGTATATGAAAAACATGTTTTTCAATGGCAAAAATCAATGAATATTGTAAATGCACAAACAGTAATATCTCCACATTGCACGGTGCAATTCTGAAATTTTTAGCTTTTTCCTGTTAATCCTAGCATGATAAAGAAGATTCAAAGAGAGTGAGATGCCAGCTCCTTTCATTCAGTCAGTAGCTTCAAACATTTCTGGTATATGAAAAACATGTTTTTCAATGGCAAAAATCAATGAATATTGTAAATGCACAAACAGTAATATCTCCACATTGCAAGGTGCAATTCTGAAATTTTTTGCTTTTTCCTGCTAATCCTAGCATGATAAAGAAGATTCAAAGAGAGTGAGATGCCAGCTCCTTTCATTCAGTCAGTAGCTTCAAACATTTCTGGTATATGAAAAACATGTTTTTCAATGGCAAAAATCAATGAATATTGTAAATGCACAAACAGTAATATCTCCACATTGCACGGTGCAATTCTGAAATTTTTAGCTTTTTCCTGTTAATCCTAGCATGATAAAGAAGATTCAAAGAGAGTGAGATGCCAGCTCCTTTCATTCAGTCAGTAGCTTCAAACATTTCTGGTATATGAAAAACATGTTTTTCAATGGCAAAAATCAATGAATATTGTAAATGCACAAACAGTAATATCTCCACATTGCAAGGTGCAATTCTGCAATTTTTTGCTTTTTCCTGTTAATCCTAGCATGATAAAGAAGATTCAAAGAGAGTGAGATGCCAGCTCCTTTCATTCAGTCAGTAGCTTCAAACATTTCTGGTATATGAAAAACATGTTTTTCAATGGCAAAAATCAATGAATATTGTAAATGCACAAACAGTAATATCTCCACATTGCACGGTGCAATTCTGAAATTTTTAGCTTTTTCCTGTTAATCCTAGCATGATAAAGAAGATTCAAAGAGAGTGAGATGCCAGCTCCTTTCATTCAGTCAGTAGCTTCAAACATTTCTGGTATATGAAAAACATGTTTTTCAATGGCAAAAATCAATGAATATTGTAAATGCACAAACAGTAATATCTCCACATTGCAAGGTGCAATTCTGAAATTTTTTGCTTTTTCCTGCTAATCCTAGCATGATAAAGAAGATTCAAAGAGAGTGAGATGCCAGCTCCTTTCATTCAGTCAGTAGCTTCAAACATTTCTGGTATATGAAAAACATGTTTTTCAATGGCAAAAATCAATGAATATTGTAAATGCACAAACAGTAATATCTCCACATTGCACGGTGCAATTCTGAAATTTTTAGCTTTTTCCTGTTAATCCTAGCATGATAAAGAAGATTCAAAGAGAGTGAGATGCCAGCTCCTTTCATTCAGCCAGTAGCTTCAAACATTTCTGGTATATGAAAAACATGTTTTTCAATGGCAAAAATCAATGAATATTGTAAATGCACAAACAGTAATATCTCCACATTGCACGGTGCAATTCTGAAATTTTTAGCTTTTTCCTGTTAATCCTAGCATGATAAAGAAGATTCAAAGAGAGTGAGATGCCAGCTCCTTTCATTCAGCCAGTAGCTTCAAACATTTCTGGTATATGAAAAACATGTTTTTCAATGGCAAAAATCAATGAATATTGTAAATGCACAAACAGTAATATCTCCACATTGCACGGTGCAATTCTGAAATTTTTAGCTTTTTCCTGTTAATCCTAGCATGATAAAGAAGATTCAAAGAGAGTGAGATGCCAGCTCCTTTCATTCAGTCAGTAGCTTCAAACATTTCTGGTATATGAAAAACATGTTTTTCAATGGCAAAAATCAATGAATATTGTAAATGCACAAACAGTAATATCTCCACATTGCAAGGTGCAATTCTGCAATTTTTTGCTTTTTCCTGTTAATCCTAGCATGATAAAGAAGATTCAAAGAGAGTGAGATGCCAGCTCCTTTCATTCAGTCAGTAGCTTCAAACATTTCTGGTATATGAAAAACATGTTTTTCAATGGCAAAAATCAATGAATATTGTAAATGCACAAACAGTAATATCTCCACATTGCACGGTGCAATTCTGAAATTTTTAGCTTTTTCCTGTTAATCCTAGCATGATAAAGAAGATTCAAAGAGAGTGAGATGCCAGCTCCTTTCATTCAGTCAGTAGCTTCAAACATTTCTGGTATATGAAAAACATGTTTTTCAATGGCAAAAATCAATGAATATTGTAAATGCACAAACAGTAATATCTCCACATTGCAAGGTGCAATTCTGAAATTTTTTGCTTTTTCCTGCTAATCCTAGCATGATAAAGAAGATTCAAAGAGAGTGAGATGCCAGCTCCTTTCATTCAGTCAGTAGCTTCAAACATTTCTGGTATATGAAAAACATGTTTTTCAATGGCAAAAATCAATGAATATTGTAAATGCACAAACAGTAATATCTCCACATTGCACGGTGCAATTCTGAAATTTTTAGCTTTTTCCTGTTAATCCTAGCATGATAAAGAAGATTCAAAGAGAGTGAGATGCCAGCTCCTTTCATTCAGCCAGTAGCTTCAAACATTTCTGGTATATGAAAAACATGTTTTTCAATGGCAAAAATCAATGAATATTGTAAATGCACAAACAGTAATATCTCCACATTGCAAGGTGCAATTCTGAAATTTTTTGCTTTTTCCTGTTAATCCTAGCATGATAAAGAAGATTCAAAGAGAGTGAGATGCCAGCTCCTTTCATTCAGTCAGTAGCTTCAAACATTTCTGGTATATGAAAAACATGTTTTTCCATGGCAAAAATCAATGAATATTGTAAATGCACAAACAGTAATATCTCCACATTGCAAGGTGCAATTCTGAAATTTTTTGCTTTTTCCTGCTAATCCTAGCATGATAAAGAAGATTCAAAGAGAGTGAGATGCCAGCTCCTTTCATTCAGTCAGTAGCTTCAAACATTTCTGGTATATGAAAAACATGTTTTTCAATGGCAAAAATCAATGAATATTGTAAATGCACAAACAGTAATATCTCCACATTGCACGGTGCAATTCTGAAATTTTTAGCTTTTTCCTGTTAATCCTAGCATGATAAAGAAGATTCAAAGAGAGTGAGATGCCAGCTCCTTTCATTCAGTCAGTAGCTTCAAACATTTCTGGTATATGAAAAACATGTTTTTCAATGGCAAAAATCAATGAATATTGTAAATGCACAAACAGTAATATCTCCACATTGCAAGGTGCAATTCTGAAATTTTTTGCTTTTTCCTGCTAATCCTAGCATGATAAAGAAGATTCAAAGAGAGTGAGATGCCAGCTCCTTTCATTCAGTCAGTAGCTTCAAACATTTCTGGTATATGAAAAACATGTTTTTCAATGGCAAAAATCAATGAATATTGTAAATGCACAAACAGTAATATCTCCACATTGCACGGTGCAATTCTGAAATTTTTAGCTTTTTCCTGTTAATCCTAGCATGATAAAGAAGATTCAAAGAGAGTGAGATGCCAGCTCCTTTCATTCAGTCAGTAGCTTCAAACATTTCTGGTATATGAAAAACATGTTTTTCAATGGCAAAAATCAATGAATATTGTAAATGCACAAACAGTAATATCTCCACATTGCAAGGTGCAATTCTGAAATTTTTTGCTTTTTCCTGCTAATCCTAGCATGATAAAGAAGATTCAAAGAGAGTGAGATGCCAGCTCCTTTCATTCAGTCAGTAGCTTCAAACATTTCTGGTATATGAAAAACATGTTTTTCAATGGCAAAAATCAATGAATATTGTAAATGCACAAACAGTAATATCTCCACATTGCACGGTGCAATTCTGAAATTTTTAGCTTTTTCCTGTTAATCCTAGCATGATAAAGAAGATTCAAAGAGAGTGAGATGCCAGCTCCTTTCATTCAGTCAGTAGCTTCAAACATTTCTGGTATATGAAAAACATGTTTTTCAATGGCAAAAATCAATGAATATTGTAAATGCACAAACAGTAATATCTCCACATTGCAAGGTGCAATTCTGAAATTTTTTGCTTTTTCCTGTTAATCCTAGCATGATAAAGAAGATTCAAAGAGAGTGAGATGCCAGCTCCTTTCATTCAGTCAGTAGCTTCAAACATTTCTGGTATATGAAAAACATGTTTTTCAATGGCAAAAATCAATGAATATTGTAAATGCACAAACAGTAATATCTCCACATTGCAAGGTGCAATTCTGAAATTTTTTGCTTTTTCCTGCTAATCCTAGCATGATAAAGAAGATTCAAAGAGAGTGAGATGCCAGCTCCTTTCATTCAGTCAGTAGCTTCAAACATTTCTGGTATATGAAAAACATGTTTTTCAATGGCAAAAATCAATGAATATTGTAAATGCACAAACAGTAATATCTCCACATTGCACGGTGCAATTCTGAAATTTTTAGCTTTTTCCTGTTAATCCTAGCATGATAAAGAAGATTCAAAGAGAGTGAGATGCCAGCTCCTTTCATTCAGTCAGTAGCTTCAAACATTTCTGGTATATGAAAAACATGTTTTTCAATGGCAAAAATCAATGAATATTGTAAATGCACAAACAGTAATATCTCCACATTGCAAGGTGCAATTCTGAAATTTTTTGCTTTTTCCTGCTAATCCTAGCATGATAAAGAAGATTCAAAGAGAGTGAGATGCCAGCTCCTTTCATTCAGTCAATAGCTTCAAACATTTCTGGTATATGAAAAACATGTTTTTCAATGGCAAAAATCAATGAATATTGTAAATGCACAAACAGTAATATCTCCACATTGCACGGTGCAATTCTGAAATTTTTAGCTTTTTCCTGTTAATCCTAGCATGATAAAGAAGATTCAAAGAGAGTGAGATGCCAGCTCCTTTCATTCAGTCAGTAGCTTCAAACATTTCTGGTATATGAAAAACATGTTTTTCAATGGCAAAAATCAATGAATATTGTAAATGCACAAACAGTAATATCTCCACATTGCAAGGTGCAATTCTGAAATTTTTTGCTTTTTCCTGCTAATCCTAGCATGATAAAGAAGATTCAAAGAGAGTGAGATGCCAGCTCCTTTCATTCAGTCAGTAGCTTCAAACATTTCTGGTATATGAAAAACATGTTTTTCAATGGCAAAAATCAATGAATATTGTAAATGCACAAACAGTAATATCTCCACATTGCACGGTGCAATTCTGAAATTTTTAGCTTTTTCCTGTTAATCCTAGCATGATAAAGAAGATTCAAAGAGAGTGAGATGCCAGCTCCTTTCATTCAGTCAGTAGCTTCAAACATTTCTGGTATATGAAAAACATGTTTTTCAATGGCAAAAATCAATGAATATTGTAAATGCACAAACAGTAATATCTCCACTGACTGAATGAAAGGAGCTGGCATCTCACTCTCTTTGAATCTTCTTTATCATGCTAAGAGGAGCAGGAAAAAGCAAAAAATTTCAGAATTGCACCTTGCAATGCGGAGAAATTACTGTTTGTGCATTTACAATATTCATTGATTTTTGCCATTGAAAAACGACCAGAAATGATTGAAGCTACTGACTGAATGAAAGGAGCTGGCATCTCACTCTCTTTGAATCTTCTTTATCATGCTAAGAGGAGCAGGAAAAAGCAAAAAATTTCAGAATTGCACCTTGCAATGCGGAGAAATTACTGTTTGTGCATTTACAATATTCATTGATTTTTGCCATTGAAAAACATGTTATTCATATACCAGAAATGTTTGAAGCTACTGACTGAATGAAAGGAGCTGGCACCTCAATCTCTTTGAATCTTCTTTATCATGCTAAGAGGAGCGGGAAAAAGCAAAAAATTTCAGAATTGCACCTTGCAATGCGGAGAAATTACTGTTTGTGCATTTACAATATTCATTGATTTTTGCCATTGAAAAACGTCCAGAAATGATTGAAGGTACTGACTGAATGAAAGGAGCTGGCATCTCACTCTCTTTGAATCTTCTTTATCATGCTAAGAGGAGCAGGAAAAAGCAAAAAATTTCAGAATTGCACCTTGCAATGCGGAGAAATTACTGTTTGTGCATTTACAATATTCATTGATTTTTGCCATTGAAAAACGTCCAGAAATGATTGAAGCTACTGACTGAATGAAAGGAGCTGGCATCTCACTCTCTTTGAATCTTCTTTATCATGCTAAGAGGAGCAGGAAAAAGCAAAAAATTTCAGAATTGCACCTTGCAATGCGGAGAAATTACTGTTTGTGCATTTACAATATTCATTGATTTTTGCCATTGAAAAACATCCAGAAATGATTGAAGCTACTGACTGAATGAAAGGAGCTGGCATCTCACTCTCTTTGAATCTTCTTTATCATGCTAAGAGGAGCAGGAAAAAGCAAAAAATTTCAGACTTGCACCTTGCAATGCGGAGAAATTACTGTTTGTGCATTTACAATATTCATTGATTTTTGCCATTGAAAAACATCATGTTATTCATATACCAGAAATGTTTGAAGCTACTGACTGAATGAAAGGAGCTGGCATCTCACTCTCTTTGAATCTTCTTTATCATGCTAAGAGGAGCAGGAAAAAGCAAAAAATTTCAGAATTGCACCTTGCAATGCGGAGAAATTACTGTTTGTGCATTTACAATATTCATTGATTTTTGCCATTGAAAAACGTCCAGAAATGATTGAAGGTACTGACTGAATGAAAGGAGCTGTCATCTCACTCTCTTTGAATCTTCTTTATCATGCTAAGAGGAGCAGGAAAAAGCAAAAAATTTCAGAATTGCAACTTGCAATGCGGAGAAATTACTGTTTGTGCATTTACAATATTCATTGATTTTTGCCATTGAAAAACGTCCAGAAATGATTGAAGCTTCTGACTGAATGAAAGGAGCTGGCATCTCACTCTCTTTGAATCTTCTTTATCATGCTAAGTGGAGCAGGAAAAAGCAAAAAATTTCAGAATTGCACCTTGCAATGCGGAGAAATTACAGTTTGTGCATTTACAATATTCATTGATTTTTGCCATTGAAAAACGTCCAGAAATGATTGAAGCTACTGACTGAATGAAAGGAGCTGGCATCTCACTCTCTTTGAATCTTCTTTATCATGCTAAGAGGAGCAGGAAAAAGCAAAAAATTTCAGAATTGCACCTTGCAATGCGGAGAAATTACTGTTTGTGCATTTACAATATTCGTTGATTTTTGCCATTGAAAAACGTCCAGAAATGATTGAAGCTACTGACTGAATGAAAGGAGCTGGCATCTCACTCTCTTTGAATCTTCTTTATCATGCTAAGAGGAGCAGGAAAAAGCAAAAAATTTCAGAATTGCACCTTGCAATGCGGAGAAATTACAGTTTGTGCATTTACAATATTCATTGATTTTTGCCATTGAAAAACGTCCAGAAATGATTGAAGCTACTGACTGAATGAAAGGAGCTGGCATCTCACTCTCTTTGAATCTTCTTTATCATGCTAAGAGGAGCAGGAAAAAGCAAAAAATTTCAGACTTGCACCTTGCAATGCGGAGAATTTACTGTTTGTGCATTTACAATATTCATTGATTTTTGCCATTGAAAAACATGTTATTCATATACCAGAAATGTTTGAAGCTCCTGACTGAATGAAAGGAGCTGGCACCTCACTCTCTTTGAATCTTCTTTATCATGCTTAGAGGAGCAGGAAAAAGCAAAAAATTTCAGAATTGCACCTTGCAATGCGGAGAAATTACTGTTTGTGCATTTACAATATTCATTGATTTTTGCCATTGAAAAACGTCCAGAAATGATTGAAGCTACTGACTGAATGAAAGGAGCTGGCATCTCACTCTCTTTGAATCTTCTTTATCATGCTAAGAGGAGCAGGAAAAAGCAAAAAATTTCAGAATTGCACCTTGCAATGCGGAGAAATTACTGTTTGTGCATTTACAATATTCATTGATTTTTGCCATTGAAAAATGTCCAGAAATGATTGAAGCTACTGACTGAATGAAAGGAGCTGGCATCTCACTCTCTTTGAATCTTCTTTATCATGCTAAGAGGAGCAGGAAAAAGCAAAAAATTTCAGAATTGCGCCTTGCAATGCGGAGAAATTACTGTTTGTGCATTTACAAAATTCATTGATTTTTGCCATTGAAAAACATAATGTTATTCATATACCAGAAATGTTTGAAGCTACTGACTGAATGAAAGGAGCTGGCATCTCAATCTCTTTGAATCTTCTTTATCATGCTAAGAGGAGCATGAAAAAGCAAAAAATTTCAGAATTGCACCTTGCAATGTGGAGAAATTACTGTTTGTGCATTTACAATATTCATTGATTTTTACCATTGAAAAACGTCCAGAAATGATTGAAGCTACTGACTGAATGAAAGTAGCTGGCATCTCACTCTCTTTGAATCTTCTTTATCATGCTAAGAGGAGCAGGAAAAAGCAAAAAATTTCAGACTTGCACCTTGCAATGCGGAGAAATTACTGTTTGTGCATTTACAATATTCATTGATTTTTGCCATTGAAAAACATCATGTTATTCATATACCAGAAATGTTTGAAGCTACTGACTGAATGAAAGGAGCTGGCATCTCACTCTCTTTGAATCTTCTTTATCATGCTAAGAGGAGCAGAAAAAAGCAAAAAATTTCAGACTTGCACCTTGCAATGCGGAGAAATTACTGTTTGTGCATTTACAATATTCATTGATTTTTGCCATTGAAAAACATCATGTTATTCATATACCAGAAATGTTTGAAGCTACTGACTGAATGAAAGGAGCTGGCATCTCACTCTCTTTGAATCTTCTTTATCATGCTAAGAGGAGCAGGAAAAAGCAAAAAATTTCAGAATTGCACCTTGCAATGCGGAGAAATTACTGTTTGTGCATTTACAATATTCATTGATTTTTGCCATTGAAAAACGTCCAGAAATGATTGAAGGTACTGACTGAATGAAAGGAGCTGGCATCTCACTCTCTTTGAATCTTCTTTATCATGCTAAGAGGAGCAGGAAAAAGCAAAAAATTTCAGAATTGCAACTTGCAATGCGGAGAAATTACTGTTTGTGCATTTACAATATTCATTGATTTTTGCCATTGAAAAACGTCCAGAAATGATTGAAGCTACTGACTGAATGAAAGGAGCTGGCATCTCACTCTCTTTGAATCTTCTTTATCATGCTAAGTGGAGCAGGAAAAAGCAAAAAATTTCAGAATTGCACCTTGCAATGCGGAGAAATTACAGTTTGTGCATTTACAATATTCATTGATTTTTGCCATTGAAAAACGTCCAGAAATGATTGAAGCTACTGACTGAATGAAAGGAGCTGGCATCTCACTCTCTTTGAATCTTCTTTATCATGCTAAGAGGAGCAGGAAAAAGCAAAAAATTTCAGAATTGCACCTTGCAATGCGGAGAAATTACTGTTTGTGCATTTACAATATTCGTTGATTTTTGCCATTGAAAAACGTCCAGAAATGATTGAAGCTACTGACTGAATGAAAGGAGCTGGCATCTCACTCTCTTTGAATCTTCTTTATCATGCTAAGAGGAGCAGGAAAAAGCAAAAAATTTCAGAATTGCACCTTGCAATGCGGAGAAATTACAGTTTGTGCATTTACAATATTCATTGATTTTTGCCATTGAAAAACGTCCAGAAATGATTGAAGCTACTGACTGAATGAAAGGAGCTGGCATCTCACTCTCTTTGAATCTTCTTTATCATGCTAAGAGGAGCAGGAAAAAGCAAAAAATTTCAGAATTGCACCTTGCAATGTGGAGAAATTACTGTTTGTGCATTTACAATATTCATTGATTTTTACCATTGAAAAACGTCCAGAAATGATTGAAGCTACTGACTGAATGAAAGTAGCTGGCATCTCACTCTCTTTGAATCTTCTTTATCATGCTAAGAGGAGCAGGAAAAAGCAAAAAATTTCAGACTTGCACCTTGCAATGCGGAGAAATTACTGTTTGTGCATTTACAATATTCATTGATTTTTGCCATTGAAAAACATCATGTTATTCATATACCAGAAATGTTTGAAGCTACTGACTGAATGAAAGGAGCTGGCATCTCACTCTCTTTGAATCTTCTTTATCATGCTAAGAGGAGCAGAAAAAAGCAAAAAATTTCAGACTTGCACCTTGCAATGCGGAGAAATTACTGTTTGTGCATTTACAATATTCATTGATTTTTGCCATTGAAAAACATCATGTTATTCATATACCAGAAATGTTTGAAGCTACTGACTGAATGAAAGGAGCTGGCATCTCACTCTCTTTGAATCTTCTTTATCATGCTAAGAGGAGCAGGAAAAAGCAAAAAATTTCAGAATTGCACCTTGCAATGCGGAGAAATTACTGTTTGTGCATTTACAATATTCATTGATTTTTGCCATTGAAAAACGTCCAGAAATGATTGAAGGTACTGACTGAATGAAAGGAGCTGGCATCTCACTCTCTTTGAATCTTCTTTATCATGCTAAGAGGAGCAGGAAAAAGCAAAAAATTTCAGAATTGCACCTTGCAATGCGGAGAAATTACTGTTTGTGCATTTACAATATTCGTTGATTTTTGCCATTGAAAAACGTCCAGAAATGATTGAAGCTACTGACTGAATGAAAGGAGCTGGCATCTCACTCTCTTTGAATCTTCTTTATCATGCTAAGAGGAGCAGGAAAAAGCAAAAAATTTCAGAATTGCACCTTGCAATGCGGAGAAATTACAGTTTGTGCATTTACAATATTCATTGATTTTTGCCATTGAAAAACGTCCAGAAATGATTGAAGCTACTGACTGAATGAAAGGAGCTGGCATCTCACTCTCTTTGAATCTTCTTTATCATGCTAAGAGGAGCAGGAAAAAGCAAAAAATTTCAGAATTGCACCTTGCAATGCGGAGAATTTACTGTTTGTGCATTTACAATATTCATTGATTTTTGCCATTGAAAAACATGTTATTCATATACCAGAAATGTTTGAAGCTCCTGACTGAATGAAAGGAGCTGGCACCTCACTCTCTTTGAATCTTCTTTATCATGCTAAGAGGAGCAGGAAAAAGCAAAAAATTTCAGAATTGCACCTTGCAATGCGGAGAAATTACTGTTTGTGCATTTACAATATTCATTGATTTTTGCCATTGAAAAACGTCCAGAAATGATTGAAGCTACTGACTGAATGAAAGGAGCTGGCATCTCACTCTCTTTGAATCTTCTTTATCATGCTAAGAGGAGCAGGAAAAAGCAAAAAATTTCAGAATTGCACCTTGCAATGCGGAGAAATTACTGTTTGTGCATTTACAATATTCATTGATTTTTGCCATTGAAAAATGTCCAGAAATGATTGAAGCTACTGACTGAATGAAAGGAGCTGGCATCTCACTCTCTTTGAATCTTCTTTATCATGCTAAGAGGAGCAGGAAAAAGCAAAAAATTTCAGAATTGCGCCTTGCAATGCGGAGAAATTACTGTTTGTGCATTTACAAAATTCATTGATTTTTGCCATTGAAAAACATCATGTTATTCATATACCAGAAATGATTGAAGCTACTGACTGAAGGAAAGGAGCTGGCATCTCACTCTCTTTGAATCTTCTTTATCATGCTAAGAGGAGCAGGAAAAAGCAAAAAATTTCAGAATTGCACCTTGCAATGCGGAGAATTTACTGTTTGTGCATTTACAATATTCATTGATTTTTGCCATTGAAAAACGTCCAGAAATTATTGAAGATACTGACTGAATGAAAGGAGCTGGCATCTCACTCTCTTTGAATCTTCTTTATCATGCTAAGAGGAGCAGGAAAAAGCAAAAAATTTCAGAATTGCACCTTGCAATGCGGAGAAATTACAGTTTGTGCATTTACAATATTCATTGATTTTTGCCATTGAAAAACGTCCAGAAATGATTGAAGCTACTGACTGAATGAAAGGAGCTGGCATCTCACTCTCTTTGAATCTTCTTTATCATGCTAAGAGGAGCAGGAAAAAGCAAAAAATTTCAGAATTGCACCTTGCAATGCGGAGAAATTACTGTTTGTGCATTTACAATATTCGTTGATTTTTGCCATTGAAAAACGTCCAGAAATGATTGAAGCTACTGACTGAATGAAAGGAGCTGGCATCTCACTCTCTTTGAATCTTCTTTATCATGCTAAGAGGAGCAGGAAAAAGCAAAAAATTTCAGAATTGCACCTTGCAATGCGGAGAAATTACTGTTTGTGCATTTACAATATTCATTGATTTTTGCCATTGAAAAACATAATGTTATTCATATACCAGAAATGTTTGAAGCTACTGACTGAATGAAAGGAGCTGGCATCTCAATCTCTTTGAATCTTCTTTATCATGCTAAGAGGAGCATGAAAAAGCAAAAAATTTCAGAATTACACCTTGCAATGTGGAGAAATTACTGTTTGTGCATTTACAATATTCATTGATTTTTACCATTGAAAAACGTCCAGAAATGATTGAAGCTACTGACTGAATGAAAGTAGCTGGCATCTCACTCTCTTTGAATATTCTTTATCATGCTAAGAGGAGCAGGAAAAAGCAAAAAATTTCAGACTTGCACCTTGCAATGCGGAGAAATTACTGTTTGTGCATTTACAATATTCATTGATTTTTGCCATTGAAAAACATCATGTTATTCATATACCAGAAATGTTTGAAGCTACTGACTGAATGAAAGGAGCTGGCATCTCACTCTCTTTGAATCTTCTTTATCATGCTAAGAGGAGCAGAAAAAAGCAAAAAATTTCAGACTTGCACCTTGCAATGCGGAGAAATTACTGTTTGTGCATTTACAATATTCATTGATTTTTGCCATTGAAAAACATCATGTTATTCATATACCAGAAATGTTTGAAGCTACTGACTGAATGAAAGGAGCTGGCATCTCACTCTCTTTGAATCTTCTTTATCATGCTAAGAGGAGCAGGAAAAAGCAAAAAATTTCAGAATTGCACCTTGCAATGCGGAGAAATTACTGTTTGTGCATTTACAATATTCATTGATTTTTGCCATTGAAAAACGTCCAGAAATGATTGAAGGTACTGACTGAATGAAAGGAGCTGGCATCTCACTCTCTTTGAATCTTCTTTATCATGCTAAGAGGAGCAGGAAAAAGCAAAAAATTTCAGAATTGCAACTTGCAATGCGGAGAAATTACTGTTTGTGCATTTACAATATTCATTGATTTTTGCCATTGAAAAACGTCCAGAAATGATTGAAGCTACTGACTGAATGAAAGGAGCTGGCATCTCACTCTCTTTGAATCTTCTTTATCATGCTAAGTGGAGCAGGAAAAATCAAAAAATTTCAGAATTGCACCTTGCAATGCGGAGAAATTACAGTTTGTGCATTTACAATATTCATTGATTTTTGCCATTGAAAAACGTCCAGAAATGATTGAAGCTACTGACTGAATGAAAGGAGCTGGCATCTCACTCTCTTTGAATCTTCTTTATCATGCTAAGAGGAGCAGGAAAAAGCAAAAAATTTCAGAATTGCACCTTGCAATGCGGAGAAATTACTGTTTGTGCATTTACAATATTCGTTGATTTTTGCCATTGAAAAACGTCCAGAAATGATTGAAGCTACTGACTGAATGAAAGGAGCTGGCATCTCACTCTCTTTGAATCTTCTTTATCATGCTAAGAGGAGCAGGAAAAAGCAAAAAATTTCAGAATTGCACCTTGCAATGCGGAGAAATTACAGTTTGTGCATTTACAATATTCATTGATTTTTGCCATTGAAAAACGTCCAGAAATGATTGAAGCTACTGACTGAATGAAAGGAGCTGGCATCTCACTCTCTTTGAATCTTCTTTATCATGCTAAGAGGAGCAGGAAAAAGCAAAAAATTTCAGAATTGCACCTTGCAATGCGGAGAATTTACTGTTTGTGCATTTACAATATTCATTGATTTTTGCCATTGAAAAACATGTTATTCATATACCAGAAATGTTTGAAGCTCCTGACTGAATGAAAGGAGCTGGCACCTCACTCTCTTTGAATCTTCTTTATCATGCTAAGAGGAGCAGGAAAAAGCAAAAAATTTCAGAATTGCACCTTGCAATGCGGAGAAATTACTGTTTGTGCATTTACAATATTCATTGATTTTTGCCATTGAAAAACGTCCAGAAATGATTGAAGCTACTGACTGAATGAAAGGAGCTGGCATCTCACTCTCTTTGAATCTTCTTTATCATGCTAAGAGGAGCAGGAAAAAGCAAAAAATTTCAGAATTGCACCTTGCAATGCGGAGAAATTACTGTTTGTGCATTTACAATATTCATTGATTTTTGCCATTGAAAAATGTCCAGAAATGATTGAAGCTACTGACTGAATGAAAGGAGCTGGCATCTCACTCTCTTTGAATCTTCTTTATCATGCTAAGAGGAGCAGGAAAAAGCAAAAAATTTCAGAATTGCGCCTTGCAATGCGGAGACAATTACTGTTTGTGCATTTACAAATTTCATTGATTTTTGCCATTGAAAAACATCATGTTATTCATATACCAGAAATGATTGAAGCTACTGACTGAAGGAAAGGAGCTGGCATCTCACTCTCTTTGAATCTTCTTTATCATGCTAAGAGGAGCAGGAAAAAGCAAAAAATTTCAGAATTGCAACTTGCAATGCGGAGAATTTACTGTTTGTGCATTTACAATATTCATTGATTTTTGCCATTGAAAAACGTCCAGAAATGATTGAAGCTACTGACTGAATGAAAGGAGCTGGCATCTCACTCTCTTTGAATCTTCTTTATCATGCTAAGAGGAGCAGGAAAAAGCAAAAAATTTCAGAATTGCACCTTGCAATGCGGAGAAATTACAGTTTGTGCATTTACAATATTCATTGATTTTTGCCATTGAAAAACGTCCAGAAATGATTGAAGCTACTGACTGAATGAAAGGAGCTGGCATCTCACTCTCTTTGAATCTTCTTTATCATGCTAAGAGGAGCAGGAAAAAGCAAAAAATTTCAGAATTGCACCTTGCAATGCGGAGAAATTACTGTTTGTGCATTTACAATATTCGTTGATTTTTGCCATTGAAAAACGTCCAGAAATGATTGAAGCTACTGACTGAATGAAAGGAGCTGGCATCTCACTCTCTTTAAATCTTCTTTATCATGCTAAGAGGAGCAGGAAAAAGCAAAAAATTTCAGAATTGCACCTTGCAATGCGGAGAAATTACAGTTTGTGCATTTACAATATTCATTGATTTTTGCCATTGAAAAACGTCCAGAAATGATTGAAGCTACTGACTGAATGAAAGGAGCTGGCATCTCACTCTCTTTGAATCTTCTTTATCATGCTAAGAGGAGCAGGAAAAAGCAAAAAATTTCAGAATTGCACCTTGCAATGCGGAGAATTTACTGTTTGTGCATTTACAATATTCATTGATTTTTGCCATTGAAAAACATGTTATTCATATACCAGAAATGTTTGAAGCTCCTGACTGAATGAAAGGAGCTGGCACCTCACTCTCTTTGAATCTTCTTTATCATGCTAAGAGGAGCAGGAAAAAGCAAAAAATTTCAGAATTGCACCTTGCAATGCGGAGAAATTACTGTTTGTGCATTTACAATATTCATTGATTTTTGCCATTGAAAAACGTCCAGAAATGATTGAAGCTACTGACTGAATGAAAGGAGCTGGCATCTCACTCTCTTTGAATCTTCTTTATCATGCTAAGAGGAGCAGGAAAAAGCAAAAAATTTCAGAATTGCACCTTGCAATGCGGAGAAATTACTGTTTGTGCATTTACAATATTCATTGATTTTTGCCATTGAAAAATGTCCAGAAATGATTGAAGCTACTGACTGAATGAAAGGAGCTGGCATCTCACTCTCTTTGAATCTTCTTTATCATGCTAAGAGGAGCAGGAAAAAGCAAAAAATTTCAGAATTGCGCCTTGCAATGCGGAGACAATTACTGTTTGTGCATTTACAAATTTCATTGATTTTTGCCATTGAAAAACATCATGTTATTCATATACCAGAAATGATTGAAGCTACTGACTGAAGGAAAGGAGCTGGCATCTCACTCTCTTTGAATCTTCTTTATCATGCTAAGAGGAGCAGGAAAAAGCAAAAAATTTCAGAATTGCAACTTGCAATGCGGAGAATTTACTGTTTGTGCATTTACAATATTCATTGATTTTTGCCATTGAAAAACGTCCAGAAATGATTGAAGCTACTGACTGAATGAAAGGAGCTGGCATCTCACTCTCTTTGAATCTTCTTTATCATGCTAAGAGGAGCAGGAAAAAGCAAAAAATTTCAGAATTGCACCTTGCAATGCGGAGAAATTACAGTTTGTGCATTTACAATATTCATTGATTTTTGCCATTGAAAAACGTCCAGAAATGATTGAAGCTACTGACTGAATGAAAGGAGCTGGCATCTCACTCTCTTTGAATCTTCTTTATCATGCTAAGAGGAGCAGGAAAAAGCAAAAAATTTCAGAATTGCACCTTGCAATGCGGAGAAATTACTGTTTGTGCATTTACAATATTCGTTGATTTTTGCCATTGAAAAACGTCCAGAAATGATTGAAGCTACTGACTGAATGAAAGGAGCTGGCATCTCACTCTCTTTAAATCTTCTTTATCATGCTAAGAGGAGCAGGAAAAAGCAAAAAATTTCAGAATTGCACCTTGCAATGCGGAGAAATTACAGTTTGTGCATTTACAATATTCATTGATTTTTGCCATTGAAAAACGTCCAGAAATGATTGAAGCTACTGACTGAATGAAAGGAGCTGGCATCTCACTCTCTTTGAATCTTCTTTATCATGCTAAGAGGAGCAGGAAAAAGCAAAAAATTTCAGAATTGCACCTTGCAATGCGGAGAAATTACTGTTTGTGCATTTACAATATTCATTGATTTTTGCCATTGAAAAACATGTTATTCATATACCAGAAATGTTTGAAGCTCCTGACTGAATGAAAGGAGCTGGCACCTCACTCTCTTTGAATCTTCTTTATCATGCTAAGAGGAGCAGGAAAAAGCAAAAAATTTCAGAATTGCACCTTGCAATGCGGAGAAATTACTGTTTGTGCATTTACAATATTCATTGATTTTTGCCATTGAAAAACGTCCAGAAATGATTGTAGCTACTGACTGAATGAAAGGAGCTGGCATCTCACTCTCTTTGAATCTTCTTTATCATGCTAAGAGGAGCAGGAAAAAGCAAAAAATTTCAGAATTGCACCTTGCAATGCGGAGAAATTACTGTTTGTGCATTTACAATATTCATTGATTTTTGCCACTGAAAAATGTCCAGAAATGATTGAAGCTACTGACTGAATGAAAGGAGCTGGCATCTCACTCTCTTTGAATCTTCTTTATCATGCTAAGAGGAGCAGGAAAAAGCAAAAAATTTCAGAATTGCGCCTTGCAATGCGGAGAAATTACTGTTTGTGCATTTACAAAATTCATTGATTTTTGCCATTGAAAAACATCATGTTATTCATATACCAGAAATGATTGAAGCTACTGACTGAAGGAAAGGAGCTGGCATCTCACTCTCTTTGAATCTTCTTTATCATGCTAAGAGGAGCAGGAAAAAGCAAAAAATTTCAGAATTGCACCTTGCAATGCGGAGAAATTACTGTTTGTGCATTTACAATATTCATTGATTTTTGCGATTGAAAAACCATGTTATTCATATACCAGAAATGATTGAAGCTACTGACTGAATGAAAGGAGCTGGCATCTCACTCTCTTTGAATCTTCTTTATCATGCTAAGAGGAGCAGGAAAAAGCAAAAAATTTCAGAATTGCACCTTGCAATGCGGAGAAATTACAGTTTGTGCATTTACAATATTCATTGATTTTTGCCATTGAAAAACGTCCAGAAATGATTGAAGCTACTGACTGAATGAAAGGAGCTGGCATCTCACTCTCTTTGAATCTTCTTTATCATGCTAAGAGGAGCAGGAAAAAGCAAAAAATTTCAGAATTGCACCTTGCAATGCGGAGAAATTACTGTTTGTGCATTTACAATATTCATTGATTTTTGCCATTGAAAAACGTCCAGAAATGATTGAAGGTACTGACTGAATGAAAGGAGCTGGCATCTCACTCTCTTTGAATCTTCTTTATCATGCTAAGAGGAGCAGGAAAAAGCAAAAAATTTCAGAATTGCACCTTGCAATGCGGAGAAATTACTGTTTGTGCATTTACAATATTCATTGATTTTTGCCATTGAAAAACGTCCAGAAATGATTGAAGCTACTGACTGAATGAAAGGAGCTGGCATCTCACTCTCTTTGAATCTTCTTTATCATGCTAAGAGGAGCAGGAAAAAGCAAAAAATTTCAGAATTGCACCTTGCAATGCGGAGAAATTACTGTTTGTGCATTTACAATATTCATTGATTTTTGCCATTGAAAAATGTCCAGAAATGATTGAAGCTACTGACTGAATGAAAGGAGCTGGCATCTCACTCTCTTTGAATCTTCTTTATCATGCTAAGAGGAGCAGGAAAAAGCAAAAAATTTCAGAATTGCGCCTTGCAATGCGGAGAAATTACTGTTTGTGCATTTACAAAATTCATTGATTTTTGCCATTGAAAAACATCATGTTATTCATATACCAGAAATGATTGAAGCTACTGACTGAAGGAAAGGATCTGGCATCTCACTCTCTTTGAATCTTCTTTATCATGCTTAGAGGAGCAGGAAAAAGCAAAAAATTTCAGAATTGCACCTTGCAATGCGGAGAAATTACTGTTTGTGCATTTACAATATTCATTGATTTTTGCCATTGAAAAACGTCCAGAAATGATTGAAGCTACTGACTGAATGAAAGGAGCTGGCATCTCACTCTCTTTGAATCTTCTTTATCATGCTAAGAGGAGCAGGAAAAAGCAAAAAATTTCAGAATTGCACCTTGCAATGCGGAGAAATTACTGTTTGTGCATTTACAATATTCATTGATTTTTGCTATTGAAAAACATCATGTTATTCATATACCAGAAATGATTGAAGCTACTGACTGAATGAAAGGAGCTGGCATCTCACTCTCTTTGAATCTTCTTTATCATGCTAAGAGGAGCAGGAAAAAGCAAAAAATTTCAGAATTGCACCTTGCAATGCGGAGAAATTACAGTTTGTGCATTTACAATATTCATTGATTTTTGCCATTGAAAAACGTCCAGAAATGATTGAAGCTACTGACTGAATGAAAGGAGCTGGCATCTCACTCTCTTTGAATCTTCTTTATCATGCTAAGAGGAGCAGGAAAAAGCAAAAAATTTCAGAATTGCACCTTGCAATGCGGAGAAATTACTGTTTGTGCATTTACAATATTCATTGATTTTTGCCATTGAAAAACGTCCAGAAATGATTGAAGGTACTGACTGAATGAAAGGAGCTGGCATCTCACTCTCTTTGAATCTTCTTTATCATGCTAAGAGGAGCAGGAAAAAGCAAAAAATTTCAGAATTGCGCCTTGCAATGCGGAGAAATTACTCTTTGTGCATTTACAAAATTCATTGATTTTTGCCATTGAAAAACATCATGTTATTCATATACCAGAAATGATTGAAGCTACTGACTGAAGGAAAGGATCTGGCATCTCACTCTCTTTGAATCTTCTTTATCATGCTAAGAGGAGCAGGAAAAAGCAAAAAATTTCAGAATTGCACCTTGCAATGCGGAGAAATTACTGTTTGTGCATTTACAATATTCATTGATTTTTGCCATTGAAAAACGTCCAGAAATGATTGAAGCTACTGACTGAATGAAAGTAGCTGGCATCTCACTCTCTTTGAATCTTCTTTATCATGCTAAGAGGAGCAGGAAAAAGCAAAAAATTTCAGAATTGCACCTTGCAATGCGGAGAAATTACTGTTTGTGCATTTACAATATTCATTGATTTTTGCCATTGAAAAACGTCCAGAAATGATTGAAGCTACTGACTGAATGAAAGGAGCTGGCATCTCACTCTCTTTGAATCTTCTTTATCATGCTAAGAGGAGCAGGAAAAAGCAAAAAATTTCAGAATTGCACCTTGCAATGCGGAGAAATTACTGTTTGTGCATTTACAATATTCATTGATTTTTGCCATTGAAAAATGTCCAGAAATGATTGAAGCTACTGACTGAATGAAAGGAGCTGGCATCTCACTCTCTTTGAATCTTCTTTATCATGCTAAGAGGAGCAGGAAAAAGCAAAAAATTTCAGAATTGCGCCTTGCAATGCGGAGAAATTACTGTTTGTGCATTTACAAAATTCATTGATTTTTGCCATTGAAAAACATCATGTTATTCATATACCAGAAATGATTGAAGCTACTGACTGAAGGAAAGGATCTGGCATCTCACTCTCTTTGAATCTTCTTTATCATGCTAAGAGGAGCAGGAAAAAGCAAAAAATTTCAGAATTGCACCTTGCAATGCAGAGAAATTACTGTTTGTGCATTTACAATATTCATTGATTTTTGTCATTGAAAAACGTCCAGAAATGATTGAAGCTACTGACTGAATGAAAGGAGCTGGCACCTCACTCTCTTTGAATCTTCTTTATCATGCTAAGAGGAGCAGGAAAAAGCAAAAAATTTCAGAATTGCACCTTGCAATGCGGAGAAATTACTGTTTGTGCATTTACAATATTCGTTGATTTTTGCCATTGAAAAACGTCCAGAAATGATTGAAGCTACTGACTGAATGAAAGGAGCTGGCATCTCACTCTCTTTAAATCTTCTTTATCATGCTAAGAGGAGCAGGAAAAAGCAAAAAATTTCAGAATTGCACCTTGCAATGCGGAGAAATTACAGTTTGTGCATTTACAATATTCATTGATTTTTGCCATTGAAAAACGTCCAGAAATGATTGAAGCTACTGACTGAATGAAAGGAGCTGGCATCTCACTCTCTTTGAATCTTCTTTATCATGCTAAGAGGAGCAGGAAAAAGCAAAAAATTTCAGAATTGCACCTTGCAATGCGGAGAAATTACTGTTTGTGCATTTACAATATTCATTGATTTTTGCCATTGAAAAACATGTTATTCATATACCAGAAATGTTTGAAGCTCCTGACTGAATGAAAGGAGCTGGCACCTCACTCTCTTTGAATCTTCTTTATCATGCTAAGAGGAGCAGGAAAAAGCAAAAAATTTCAGAATTGCACCTTGCAATGCGGAGAAATTACTGTTTGTGCATTTACAATATTCATTGATTTTTGCCATTGAAAAACGTCCAGAAATGATTGTAGCTACTGACTGAATGAAAGGAGCTGGCATCTCACTCTCTTTGAATCTTCTTTATCATGCTAAGAGGAGCAGGAAAAAGCAAAAAATTTCAGAATTGCACCTTGCAATGCGGAGAAATTACTGTTTGTGCATTTACAATATTCATTGATTTTTGCCACTGAAAAATGTCCAGAAATGATTGAAGCTACTGACTGAATGAAAGGAGCTGGCATCTCACTCTCTTTGAATCTTCTTTATCATGCTAAGAGGAGCAGGAAAAAGCAAAAAATTTCAGAATTGCGCCTTGCAATGCGGAGAAATTACTGTTTGTGCATTTACAAAATTCATTGATTTTTGCCATTGAAAAACATCATGTTATTCATATACCAGAAATGATTGAAGCTACTGACTGAAGGAAAGGAGCTGGCATCTCACTCTCTTTGAATCTTCTTTATCATGCTAAGAGGAGCAGGAAAAAGCAAAAAATTTCAGAATTGCACCTTGCAATGCGGAGAAATTACTGTTTGTGCATTTACAATATTCATTGATTTTTGCGATTGAAAAACCATGTTATTCATATACCAGAAATGATTGAAGCTACTGACTGAATGAAAGGAGCTGGCATCTCACTCTCTTTGAATCTTCTTTATCATGCTAAGAGGAGCAGGAAAAAGCAAAAAATTTCAGAATTGCACCTTGCAATGCGGAGAAATTACAGTTTGTGCATTTACAATATTCATTGATTTTTGCCATTGAAAAACGTCCAGAAATGATTGAAGCTACTGACTGAATGAAAGGAGCTGGCATCTCACTCTCTTTGAATCTTCTTTATCATGCTAAGAGGAGCAGGAAAAAGCAAAAAATTTCAGAATTGCACCTTGCAATGCGGAGAAATTACTGTTTGTGCATTTACAATATTCATTGATTTTTGCCATTGAAAAACGTCCAGAAATGATTGAAGGTACTGACTGAATGAAAGGAGCTGGCATCTCACTCTCTTTGAATCTTCTTTATCATGCTAAGAGGAGCAGGAAAAAGCAAAAAATTTCAGAATTGCACCTTGCAATGCGGAGAAATTACTGTTTGTGCATTTACAATATTCATTGATTTTTGCCATTGAAAAACGTCCAGAAATGATTGAAGCTACTGACTGAATGAAAGGAGCTGGCATCTCACTCTCTTTGAATCTTCTTTATCATGCTAAGAGGAGCAGGAAAAAGCAAAAAATTTCAGAATTGCACCTTGCAATGCGGAGAAATTACTGTTTGTGCATTTACAATATTCATTGATTTTTGCCATTGAAAAATGTCCAGAAATGATTGAAGCTACTGACTGAATGAAAGGAGCTGGCATCTCACTCTCTTTGAATCTTTATCATGCTAAGAGGAGCAGGAAAAAGCAAAAAATTTCAGAATTGCGCCTTGCAATGCGGAGAAATTACTGTTTGTGCATTTACAAAATTCATTGATTTTTGCCATTGAAAAACATCATGTTATTCATATACCAGAAATGATTGAAGCTACTGACTGAAGGAAAGGATCTGGCATCTCACTCTCTTTGAATCTTCTTTATCATGCTTAGAGGAGCAGGAAAAAGCAAAAAATTTCAGAATTGCACCTTGCAATGCGGAGAAATTACTGTTTGTGCATTTACAATATTCATTGATTTTTGCCATTGAAAAACGTCCAGAAATGATTGAAGCTACTGACTGAATGAAAGGAGCTGGCATCTCACTCTCTTTGAATCTTCTTTATCATGCTAAGAGGAGCAGGAAAAAGCAAAAAATTTCAGAATTGCACCTTGCAATGCGGAGAAATTACTGTTTGTGCATTTACAATATTCATTGATTTTTGCTATTGAAAAACATCATGTTATTCATATACCAGAAATGATTGAAGCTACTGACTGAATGAAAGGAGCTGGCATCTCACTCTCTTTGAATCTTCTTTATCATGCTAAGAGGAGCAGGAAAAAGCAAAAAATTTCAGAATTGCACCTTGCAATGCGGAGAAATTACAGTTTGTGCATTTACAATATTCATTGATTTTTGCCATTGAAAAACGTCCAGAAATGATTGAAGCTACTGACTGAATGAAAGGAGCTGGCATCTCACTCTCTTTGAATCTTCTTTATCATGCTAAGAGGAGCAGGAAAAAGCAAAAAATTTCAGAATTGCACCTTGCAATGCGGAGAAATTACTGTTTGTGCATTTACAATATTCATTGATTTTTGCCATTGAAAAACGTCCAGAAATGATTGAAGGTACTGACTGAATGAAAGGAGCTGGCATCTCACTCTCTTTGAATCTTCTTTATCATGCTAAGAGGAGCAGGAAAAAGCAAAAAATTTCAGAATTGCGCCTTGCAATGCGGAGAAATTACTCTTTGTGCATTTACAAAATTCATTGATTTTTGCCATTGAAAAACATCATGTTATTCATATACCAGAAATGATTGAAGCTACTGACTGAAGGAAAGGATCTGGCATCTCACTCTCTTTGAATCTTCTTTATCATGCTAAGAGGAGCAGGAAAAAGCAAAAAATTTCAGAATTGCACCTTGCAATGCGGAGAAATTACTGTTTGTGCATTTACAATATTCATTGATTTTTGCCATTGAAAAACGTCCAGAAATGATTGAAGCTACTGACTGAATGAAAGGAGCTGGCATCTCACTCTCTTTGAATCTTCTTTATCATGCTAAGAGGAGCAGGAAAAAGCAAAAAATTTCAGAATTGCACCTTGCAATGCGGAGAAATTACTGTTTGTGCATTTACAATATTCATTGATTTTTGCCATTGAAAAACGTCCAGAAATGATTGAAGCTACTGACTGAATGAAAGGAGCTGGCATCTCACTCTCTTTGAATCTTCTTTATCATGCTAAGAGGAGCAGGAAAAAGCAAAAAATTTCAGAATTGCACCTTGCAATGCGGAGAAATTACTGTTTGTGCATTTACAATATTCATTGATTTTTGCCATTGAAAAATGTCCAGAAATGATTGAAGCTACTGACTGAATGAAAGGAGCTGGCATCTCACTCTCTTTGAATCTTCTTTATCATGCTAAGAGGAGCAGGAAAAAGCAAAAAATTTCAGAATTGCGCCTTGCAATGCGGAGAAATTACTGTTTGTGCATTTACAAAATTCATTGATTTTTGCCATTGAAAAACATCATGTTATTCATATACCAGAAATGATTGAAGCTACTGACTGAAGGAAAGGATCTGGCATCTCACTCTCTTTGAATCTTCTTTATCATGCTAAGAGGAGCAGGAAAAAGCAAAAAATTTCAGAATTGCACCTTGCAATGCAGAGAAATTACTGTTTGTGCATTTACAATATTCATTGATTTTTGTCATTGAAAAACGTCCAGAAATGATTGAAGCTACTGACTGAATGAAAGGAGCTGGCATCTCACTCTCTTTGAATCTTCTTTATCATGCTAAGAGGAGCAGGAAAAAGCAAAAAATTTCAGAATTGCACCTTGCAATGCGGAGAAATTACTGTTTGTGCATTTACAATATTCATTGATTTTTGCCATTGAAAAATGTCCAGAAATGATTGAAGCTACTGACTGAATGAAAGGAGCTGGCATCTCACTCTCTTTGAATCTTCTTTATCATGCTAAGAGGAGCAGGAAAAAGCAAAAAATTTCAGAATTGCACATTGCAATGCGGAGAAATTACTGTTTGTGCATTTACAATATTCATTGATTTTTGCCATTGAAAAACGTCCAGAAATGATTGAAGCTACTGACTGAATGAAAGGAGCTGGCATCTCACTCTCTTTGAATCTTCTTTATCATGCTAAGAGGAGCAGGAAAAAGCAAAAAATTTCAGAATTGCACCTTGCAATGCGGAGAAATTACTGTTTGTGCATTTACAATATTCATTGATTTTTGCCATTGAAAAACGTCCAGAAATGATTGAAGCTACTGACTGAATGAAAGGAGCTGGCATCTCACTCTCTTTGAATCTTCTTTATCATGCTAAGAGGAGCAGGAAAAAGCAAAAAATTTCAGAATTGCACCTTGCAATGCGGAGAAATTACTGTTTGTGCATTTACAATATTCATTGATTTTTGCCATTGAAAAATGTCCAGAAATGATTGAAGCTACTGACTGAATGAAAGGAGCTGGCATCTCACTCTCTTTGAATTTCTTTATCATGCTAAGAGGAGCAGGAAAAAGCAAAAAATTTCAGAATTGCGCCTTGCAATGCGGAGAAATTACTGTTTGTGCATTTACAAAATTCATTGATTTTTGCCATTGAAAAACATCATGTTATTCATATACCAGAAATGATTGAAGCTACTGACTGAAGGAAAGGATCTGGCATCTCACTCTCTTTGAATCTTCTTTATCATGCTAAGAGGAGCAGGAAAAAGCAAAAAATTTCAGAATTGCACCTTGCAATGCGGAGAAATTACTGTTTGTGCATTTACAATATTCATTGATTTTTGCCATTGAAAAACGTCCAGAAATGATTGAAGCTACTGACTGAATGAAAGGAGCTGGCATCTCACTCTCTTTGAATCTTCTTTATCATGCTAAGAGGAGCAGGAAAAAGCAAAAAAATTCAGAATTGCACCTTGCAATGCGGAGAAATTACTGTTTGTGCATTTACAATATTCATTGATTTTTGCCATTGAAAAACGTCCAGAAATGATTGAAGCTACTGACTGAATGAAAGGAGCTGGCATCTCACTCTCTTTGAATCTTCTTTATCATGCTAAGAGGAGCAGGAAAAAGCAAAAAATTTCAGAATTGCACCTTGCAATGCGGAGAAATTACTGTTTGTGCATTTACAATATTCATTGATTTTTGCCATTGAAAAATGTCCAGAAATGATTGAAGCTACTGACTGAATGAAAGGAGCTGGCATCTCACTCTCTTTGAATCTTCTTTATCATGCTAAGAGGAGCAGGAAAAAGCAAAAAATTTCAGAATTGCGCCTTGCAATGCGGAGAAATTACTGTTTGTGCATTTACAAAATTCATTGATTTTTGCCATTGAAAAACATCATGTTATTCATATACCAGAAATGATTGAAGCTACTGACTGAAGGAAAGGATCTGGCATCTCACTCTCTTTGAATCTTCTTTATCATGCTAAGAGGAGCAGGAAAAAGCAAAAAATTTCAGAATTGCACCTTGCAATGCGGAGAAATTACTGTTTGTGCATTTACAATATTCATTGATTTTTGCATTGAAAAACGTCCAGAAATGATTGAAGCTACTGACTGAATGAAAGGAGCTGGCATCTCACTCTCTTTGAATCTTCTTTATCATGCTAAGAGGAGCAGGAAAAAGCGAAAAATTTCAGAATTGCACCTTGCAATGCGGAGAAATTACTGTTTGTGCATTTACAATATTCATTGATTTTTGCGATTGAAAAACATCATGTTATTCATATACCAGAAATGATTGAAGCTACTGACTGAATGAAAGGAGCTGGCATCTCACTCTCTTTGAATCTTCTTTATCATGCTAAGAGGAGCAGGAAAAAGTAAAAAATTTCAGAATTGCACCTTGCAATGCGGAGAAATTACTGTTTGTGCATTTACAATATTCAATGATTTTTGCCATTGAAAAACGTCCAGAAATGATTGAAGCTACTGACTGAATGAAAGGAGCTGGCATCTCACTCTCTTTGAATCTTCTTTATCATGCTAAGAGGAGCAGGAAAAAGCAAAAAATTTCAGAATTGCACCTTGCACTGCAGAGAAATTACTGTTTGTGCATTTACAATATTCATTGATTTTTGTCATTGAAAAACGTCCAGAAATGATTGAAGCTACTGACTGAATGAAAGGAGCTGGCATCTCACTCTCTTTGAATCTTCTTTATCATGCTAAGAGGAGCAGGAAAAAGCAAAAAATTTCAGAATTGCACCTTGCAATGCGGAGAAATTACTGTTTGTGCATTTACAATATTCATTGATTTTTGCCATTGAAAAATGTCCAGAAATGATTGAAGCTACTGACTGAATGAAAGGAGCTGGCATCTCACTCTCTTTGAATCTTCTTTATCATGCTAAGAGGAGCAGGAAAAAGCAAAAAATTTCAGAATTGCACATTGCAATGCGGAGAAATTACTGTTTGTGCATTTACAATATTCATTGATTTTTGCCATTGAAAAACGTCCAGAAATGATTGAAGCTACTGACTGAATGAAAGGAGCTGGCATCTCACTCTCTTTGAATCTTCTTTATCATGCTAAGAGGAGCAGGAAAAAGCAAAAAATTTCAGAATTGCACCTTGCAATGCGGAGAAATTACTGTTTGTGCATTTACAATATTCATTGATTTTTGCCATTGAAAAACGTCCAGAAATGATTGAAGCTACTGACTGAATGAAAGGAGCTGGCATCTCACTCTCTTTGAATCTTCTTTATCATGCTAAGAGGAGCAGGAAAAAGCAAAAAATTTCAGAATTGCACCTTGCAATGCGGAGAAATTACTGTTTGTGCATTTACAATATTCATTGATTTTTGCCATTGAAAAATGTCCAGAAATGATTGAAGCTACTGACTGAATGAAAGGAGCTGGCATCTCACTCTCTTTGAATCTTCTTTATCATGCTAAGAGGAGCAGGAAAAAGCAAAAAATTTCAGAATTGCGCCTTGCAATGCGGAGAAATTACTGTTTGTGCATTTACAAAATTCATTGATTTTTGCCATTGAAAAACATCATGTTATTCATATACCAGAAATGATTGAAGCTACTGACTGAAGGAAAGGATCTGGCATCTCACTCTCATTGAATCTTCTTTATCATGCTAAGAGGAGCAGGAAAAAGCAAAAAATTTCAGAATTGCACCTTGCAATGCGGAGAAATTACTGTTTGTGCATTTACAATATTCATTGATTTTTGCCATTGAAAAACGTCCAGAAATGATTGAAGCTACTGACTGAATGAAAGGAGCTGGCATCTCACTCTCTTTGAATCTTCTTTATCATGCTAAGAGGAGCAGGAAAAAGCAAAAAATTTCAGAATTGCACCTTGCAATGCGGAGAAATTACTGTTTGTGCATTTACAATATTCATTGATTTTTGCCATTGAAAAACGTCCAGAAATGATTGAAGCTACTGACTGAATGAAAGGAGCTGGCATCTCACTCTCTTTGAATCTTCTTTATCATGCTAAGAGGAGCAGGAAAAAGCAAAAAATTTCAGAATTGCACCTTGCAATGCGGAGAAATTACTGTTTGTGCATTTACAATATTCATTGATTTTTGCCATTGAAAAATGTCCAGAAATGATTGAAGCTACTGACTGAATGAAAGGAGCTGGCATCTCACTCTCTTTGAATCTTCTTTATCATGCTAAGAGGAGCAGGAAAAAGCAAAAAATTTCAGAATTGCGCCTTGCAATGCGGAGAAATTACTGTTTGTGCATTTACAAAATTCATTGATTTTTGCCATTGAAAAACATCATGTTATTCATATACCAGAAATGATTGAAGCTACTGACTGAAGGAAAGGATCTGGCATCTCACTCTCTTTGAATCTTCTTTATCATGCTAAGAGGAGCAGGAAAAAGCAAAAAATTTCAGAATTGCACCTTGCAATGCGGAGAAATTACTGTTTGTGCATTTACAATATTCATTGATTTTTGCCATTGAAAAACGTCCAGAAATGATTGAAGCTACTGACTGAATGAAAGGAGCTGGCATCTCACTCTCTTTGAATCTTCTTTATCATGCTAAGAGGAGCAGGAAAAAGCAAAAAATTTCAGAATTGCACCTTGCAATGCGGAGAAATTACTGTTTGTGCATTTACAATATTCATTGATTTTTGCGATTGAAAAACATCATGTTATTCATATACCAGAAATGATTGAAGCTACTGACTGAATGAAAGGAGCTGGCATCTCACTCTCTTTGAATCTTCTTTATCATGCTAAGAGGAGCAGGAAAAAGTAAAAAATTTCAGAATTGCACCTTGCAATGCGGAGAAATTACTGTTTGTGCATTTACAATATTCAATGATTTTTGCCATTGAAAAACGTCCAGAAATGGTTGAAGCTACTGACTGAATGAAAGGAGCTGGCATCTCACTCTCTTTGAATCTTGTTTACCATGCTAAGAGGAGCAGGAAAAAGCAAAAAATTTCAGAATTGCACTTTGCAATGCGGAGAAATTACTGTTTGTGCATTTACAATATTCATTGATTTTTGCCATTGAAAAATGTCCAGAAATGATTGAAGCTACTGACTGAATGAAAGGAGCTGGCATCTCACTCTCTTTGAATCTTCTTTATCATGCTAAGAGGAGCAGGAAAAAGCAAAAAATTTCAGAATTGCACCTTGCAATGCGGAGAAATTACTGTTTGTGCATTTACAATATTAATTGATTTTTGCTATTGAAAAACATCATGTTATTCATATACCAGAAATGATTGAAGCTACTGACTGAATGAAAGGAGCTGGCATCTCACTCTCTTTGAATCTTCTTTATCATGCTAAGAGGAGCAGGAAAAAGCAAAAAATTTCAGAATTGCACCTTGCAATGCGGAGAAATTACAGTTTGTGCATTTACAATATTCATTGATTTTTGCCATTGAAAAACGTCCAGAAATGATTGAAGCTACTGACTGAATGAAAGGAGCTGGCATCTCACTCTCTTTGAATCTTCTTTATCATGCTAAGAGGAGCAGGAAAAAGCAAAAAATTTCAGAATTGCACCTTGCAATGCGGAGAAATTACTGTTTGTGCATTTACAATATTCATTGATTTTTGCCATTGAAAAACGTCCAGAAATGATTGAAGGTACTGACTGAATGAAAGGAGCTGGCATCTCGCTCTCTTTGAATCTTCTTTATCATGCTAAGAGGAGCAGGAAAAAGCAAAAAATTTCAGAATTGCACCTTGCAATGCGGAGAAATTACTGTTTGTGCATTTACAATATTCATTGATTTTTGCCATTGAAAAACGTCCAGAAATGATTGAAGCTACTGACTGAATGAAAGGAGCTGGCATCTCACTCTCTTTGAATCTTCTTTATCATGCTAAGAGGAGCAGGAAAAAGCAAAAAATTTCAGAATTGCACCTTGCAATGCGGAGAAATTACTGTTTGTGCATTTACAATATTCATTGATTTTTGCCATTGAAAAATGTCCAGAAATGATTGAAGCTACTGACTGAATGAAAGGAGCTGGCATCTCACTCTCTTTGAATCTTCTTTATCATGCTAAGAGGAGCAGGAAAAAGCAAAAAATTTCAGAATTGCGCCTTGCAATGCGGAGAAATTACTGTTTGTGCATTTACAAAATTCATTGATTTTTGCCATTGAAAAACATCATGTTATTCATATACCAGAAATGATTGAAGCTACTGACTGAAGGAAAGGATATGGCATCTCACTCTCTTTGAATCTTCTTTATCATGCTTAGAGGAGCAGGAAAAAGCAAAAAATTTCAGAATTGCACCTTGCAATGCGGAGAAATTACTGTTTGTGCATTTACAATATTCATTGATTTTTGCCATTGAAAAACATCCAGAAATGATTGAAGCTACTGACTGAATGAAAGGAGCTGGCATCTCACTCTCTTTGAATCTTCTTTATCATGCTAAGAGGAGCAGGAAAAAGCAAAAAATTTCAGAATTGCACCTTGCAATGCGGAGAAATTACTGTTTGTGCATTTACAATATTCATTGATTTTTGCGATTGAAAAACATCATGTTATTCATATACCAGAAATGATTGAAGCTACTGACTGAATGAAAGGAGCTGGCATCTCACTCTCTTTGAATCTTCTTTATCATGCTAAGAGGAGCAGGAAAAAGTAAAAAATTTCAGAATTGCACCTTGCAATGCGGAGAAATTACTGTTTGTGCATTTACAATATTCATTGATTTTTGCCATTGAAAAACGTCCAGAAATGATTGAAGCTACTGACTGAATGAAAGGAGCTGGCATCTCACTCTCTTTGAATCTTCTTTATCATGCTAAGAGGAGCAGGAAAAAGCAAAAAATTTCAGAATTGCACCTTGCAATGCGGAGAAATTACTGTTTGTGCATTTACAATATTCATTGATTTTTGCTATTGAAAAACATCATGTTATTCATATACCAGAAATGATTGAAGCTACTGACTGAATGAAAGGAGCTGGCATCTCACTCTCTTTGAATCTTCCTTATCATGCTAAGAGGAGCAGGAAAAAGCAAAAAATTTCAGAATTGCACCTTGCAATGCGGAGAAATTACAGTTTGTGCATTTACAATATTCATTGATTTTTGCCATTGAAAAACGTCCAGAAATGATTGAAGCTACTGACTGAATGAAAGGAGCTGGCATCTCACTCTCTTTGAATCTTCTTTATCATGCTAAGAGGAGCAGGAAAAATCAAAAAATTTCAGAATTGCACCTTGCAATGCGGAGAAATTACTGTTTGTGCATTTACAATATTCATTGATTTTTGCCATTGAAAAAGGTCCAGAAATAATTGAAGGTACTGACTGAATGAAAGGAGCTGGCATCTCACTCTCTTTGAATCTTCTTTATCATGCTAAGAGGAGCAGGAAAAAGCAAAAAATTTCAGAATTGCACCTTGCAATGCGGAGAAATTACTGTTTGTGCATTTACAATATTCATTGATTTTTGCCATTGAAAAACGTCCAGAAATGATTGAAGCTACTGACTGAATGAAAGGAGCTGGCATCTCACTCTCTTTGAATTTTCTTTATCATGCTAAGAGGAGCAGGAAAAAGCAAAAAATTTCAGAATTGCACCTTGCAATGCGGAGAAATGACTGTTTGTGCATTTACAATATTCATTGATTTTTGCCATTGAAAAATGTCCAGAAATGATTGAAGCTACTGACTGAATGAAAGGATCTGGCATCTCACTCTCTTTGAATCTTCTTTATCATGCTTAGAGGAGCAGGAAAAAGCAAAAAATTTCAGAATTGCACCTTGCAATGCGGAGAAATTACTGTTTGTGCATTTACAATATTCATTGATTTTTGCCATTGAAAAACGTCCAGAAATGATTGAAGCTACTGACTGAATGAAAGGAGCTGGCATCTCACTCTCTTTGAATCTTCTTTATCATGCTAAGAGGAGCAGGAAAAAGCAAAAAATTTCAGAATTGCACCTTGCAATGCGGAGAAATTACTGTTTGTGCATTTACAATATTCATTGATTTTTGCGATTGAAAAACATCATGTTATTCATATACCAGAAATGATTGAAGCTACTGACTGAATGAAAGGAGCTGGCATCTCACTCTCTTTGAATCTTCTTTATCATGCTAAGAGGAGCAGGAAAAAGTAAAAAATTTCAGAATTGCACCTTGCAATGCGGAGAAATTACTGTTTGTGCATTTACAATATTCAATGATTTTTGCCATTGAAAAACGTCCAGAAATGATTGAAGCTACTGACTGAATGAAAGGAGCTGGCATCTCACTCTCTTTGAATCTTGTTTATCATGCTAAGAGGAGCAGGAAAAAGCAAAAAATTTCAGAATTGCACCTTGCAATGCGGAGAAATTACTGTTTGTGCATTTACAATATTCATTGATTTTTGCCATTGAAAAACGTCCAGAAATGATTGAAGCTACTGACTGAATGAAAGGAGCTGGCATCTCACTCTCTTTGAATCTTCTTTATCATGCTAAGAGGAGCAGGAAAAAGCAAAAAATTTCAGAATTGCACCTTGCAATGCGGAGAAATTACTGTTTGTGCATTTACAATATTCATTGATTTTTGCCATTGAAAAACATCATGTTATTCATATACCAGAAATGATTGAAGCTACTGACTGAATGAAAGGAGCTGGCATCTCACTCTCTTTGAATCTTCTTTATCATGCTAAGAGGAGCAGGAAAATGTAAAAAATTTCAGAATTGCACCTTGCAATGCGGAGAAATTACTGTTTGTGCATTTATAATATTCAATGATTTTTGCCATTGAAAAACGTCCAGAAATGATTGAAGCTACTGACTGAACGAAAGGAGCTGGCATCTCACTCTCTTTGAATCTTCTTTATCATGCTAAGAGGAGCAGGAAAAAGCAAAAAATTTCAGAATTGCACCTTGCAATGCGGAGAAATTACTGTTTGTGCATTTACAATATTCATTGATTTTTGCCATTGAAAAACATCATGTTATTCATGTACCAGAAATGTTTGAAGCTACTGACTGAATGAAAGGAGCTGGCATCTCACTCTCTTTGAATCTTCTTTATCATGCTAAGAGGAGCAGGAAAAAGCAAAAAATTTCAGAATTGCACATTGCAATGCGGAGAAATTACTGTTTGTGCATTTACAATATTCATTGATTTTTGCCATTGAAAAACGTCCAGAAATGATTGAAGCTACTGACTGAATGAAAGGAGCTGGCATCTCACTCTCTTTGAATCTTCTTTATCATGCTAAGAGGAGCAGGAAAAAGCAAAAAATTTCAGAATTGCATCTTGCAATGCGGAGAAATTACTGTTTGTGCATTTACAATATTCATTGATTTTTGCCATTGAAAAACGTCCAGAAATGATTGAAGCTACTGACTGAATGAAAGGAGCTGGCATCTCACTCTCTTTGAATCTTCTTTATCATGCTAAGAGGAGCAGGAAAAAGCAAAAAATTTCAGAATTGCACCTTGCAATGCGGAGAAATTACTGTTTGTGCATTTACAATATTCATTGATTTTTGCCATTGAAAAATGTCCAGAAATGATTGAAGCTACTGACTGAATGAAAGGAGCTGGCATCTCACTCTCTTTGAATCTTCTTTATCATGCTAAGAGGAGCAGGAAAAAGCAAAAAATTTCAGAATTGCGCCTTGCAATGCGGAGAAATTACTGTTTGTGCATTTACAAAATTCATTGATTTTTGCCATTGAAAAACATCATGTTATTCATATACCAGAAATGATTGAAGCTAGTGACTGAAGGAAAGGATCTGGCATCTCACTCTCTTTGAATCTTCTTTATCATGCTAAGAGGAGCAGGAAAAAGCAAAAAATTTCAGAATTGCACCTTGCAATGCGGAGAAATTACTGTTTGTGCATTTACAATATTCATTGATTTTTGCCATTGAAAAACGTCCAGAAATGATTGAAGCTACTGACTGAATGAAAGGAGCTGGCATCTCACTCTCTTTGAATCTTCTTTATCATGCTAAGAGGAGCAGGAAAAAGCAAAAAATTTCAGAATTGCACCTTGCAATGCGGAGAAATTACTGTTTGTGCATTTACAATATTCATTGATTTTTGCCATTGAAAAACGTCCAGAAATGATTGAAGCTACTGACTGAATGAAAGGAGCTGGCATCTCACTCTCTTTGAATCTTCTTTATCATGCTAAGAGGAGCAGGAAAAAGCAAAAAATTTCAGAATTGCACCTTGCAATGCGGAGAAATGACTGTTTGTGCATTTACAATATTCATTGATTTTTGCCATTGAAAAATGTCCAGAAATGATTGAAGCTACTGACTGAATGAAAGGAGCTGGCATCTCACTCTCTTTGAATCTTCTTTATCATGCTAAGAGGAGCAGGAAAAAGCAAAAAATTTCAGAATTGCGCCTTGCAATGCGGAGAAATTACTGTTTGTGCATTTACAAAATTCATTGATTTTTGCCATTGAAAAACATCATGTTATTCATATACCAGAAATGATTGAAGCTACTGACTGAAGGAAAGGATCTGGCATCTCACTCTCTTTGAATCTTCTTTATCATGCTAAGAGGAGCAGGAAAAAGCAAAAAGTTTCAGAATTGCACCTTGCAATGCGGAGAAATTACTGTTTGTGCATTTACAATATTCATTGGTTTTTGCCATTGAAAAACGTCCAAAAATGATTGAAGCTACTGACTGAATGAAAGGAGCTGGCATCTCACTCTCTTTGAATCTTCTTTATCATGCTAAGAGGAGCAGGAAAAAGCAAAAAATTTCAGAATTGCACCTTGCAATGCGGAGAAATTACTGTTTGTGCATTTATAATATTCAATGATTTTTGCCATTGAAAAACGTCCAGAAATGATTGAAGCTACTGACTGAACGAAAGGAGCTGGCATCTCACTCTCTTTGAATCTTCTTTATCATGCTAAGAGGAGCAGGAAAAAGCAAAAAATTTCAGAATTGCACCTTGCAATGCGGAGAAATTACTGTTTGTGCATTTACAATATTCATTGATTTTTGCCATTGAAAAACATCATGTTATTCATGTACCAGAAATGTTTGAAGCTACTGACTGAATGAAAGGAGCTGGCATCTCACTCTCTTTGAATCTTCTTTATCATGCTAAGAGGAGCAGGAAAAAGCAAAAAATTTCAGAATTGCACATTGCAATGCGGAGAAATTACTGTTTGTGCATTTACAATATTCATTGATTTTTGCCATTGAAAAACGTCCAGAAATGATTGAAGCTACTGACTGAATGAAAGGAGCTGGCATCTCACTCTCTTTGAATCTTCTTTATCATGCTAAGAGGAGCAGGAAAAAGCAAAAAATTTCAGAATTGCACCTTGCAATGCGGAGAAATTACTGTTTGTGCATTTACAATATTCATTGATTTTTGCCATTGAAAAACGTCCAGAAATGATTGAAGCTACTGACTGAATGAAAGGAGCTGGCATCTCACTCTCTTTGAATCTTCTTTATCATGCTAAGAGGAGCAGGAAAAAGCAAAAAATTTCAGAATTGCACCTTGCAATGCGGAGAAATTACTGTTTGTGCATTTACAATATTCATTGATTTTTGCCATTGAAAAATGTCCAGAAATGATTGAAGCTACTGACTGAATGAAAGGAGCTGGCATCTCACTCTCTTTGAATCTTCTTTATCATGCTAAGAGGAGCAGGAAAAAGCAAAAAATTTCAGAATTGCGCCTTGCAATGCGGAGAAATTACTGTTTGTGCATTTACAAAATTCATTGATTTTTGCCATTGAAAAACATCATGTTATTCATATACCAGAAATGATTGAAGCTACTGACTGAAGGAAAGGATCTGGCATCTCATCTCTTTGAATCTTCTTTATCATGCTAAGAGGAGCAGGAAAAAGCAAAAAATTTCAGAATTGCACCTTGCAATGCGGAGAAATTACTGTTTGTGCATTTACAATATTCATTGATTTTTGCCATTGAAAAACGTCCAGAAATGATTGAAGCTACTGACTGAAAGGAGCTGGCATCTCACTCTCTTTGAATCTTCTTTATCATGCTAAGAGGAGCAGGAAAAAGCAAAAAATTTCAGAATTGCACCTTGCAATGCGGAGAAATTACTGTTTGTGCATTTACAATATTCATTGATTTTTGCCATTGAAAAACGTCCAGAAATGATTGAAGCTACTGACTGAATGAAAGGAGCTGGCATCTCACTCTCTTTGAATCTTCTTTATCATGCTAAGAGGAGCAGGAAAAAGCAAAAAATTTCAGAATTGCACCTTGCAATGCGGAGAAATGACTGTTTGTGCATTTACAATATTCATTGATTTTTGCCATTGAAAAATGTCCAGAAATGATTGAAGCTACTGACTGAATGAAAGGAGCTGGCATCTCACTCTCTTTGAATCTTCTTTATCATGCTAAGAGGAGCAGGAAAAAGCAAAAAATTTCAGAATTGCGCCTTGCAATGCGGAGAAATTACTGTTTGTGCATTTACAAAATTCATTGATTTTTGCCATTGAAAAACATCATGTTATTCATATACCAGAAATGATTGAAGCTACTGACTGAAGGAAAGGATCTGGCATCTCACTCTCTTTGAATCTTCTTTATCATGCTAAGAGGAGCAGGAAAAAGCAAAAAGTTTCAGAATTGCACCTTGCAATGCGGAGAAATTACTGTTTGTGCATTTACAATATTCATTGGTTTTTGCCATTGAAAAACGTCCAGAAATGATTGAAGCTACTGACTGAATGAAAGGAGCTGGCATCTCACTCTCTTTGATTCTTCTTTATCATGCTAAGAGGAGCAGGAAAAAGCAAAAAATTTCAGAATTGCACCTTGCAATGCGGAGAAATTACTGTTTGTGCATTTACAATATTCATTGATTTTTGCGATTGAAAAACATCATGTTATTCATATACCAGAAATGATTGAAGCTACTGACTGAATGAAAGGAGCTGGCATCTCACTCTCTTTGAATCTTCTTTATCATGCTAAGAGGAGCAGGAAAAAGTAAAAAATTTCAGAATTGCACCTTGCAATGCGGAGAAATTACTGATTGTGCATTTACAATATTCAATGATTTTTGCCATTGAAAAACATCCAGAAATGATTAAAGCTACTGACTGAATGAAAGGAGCTGGCATCTCACTCTCTTTGAATCTTCTTTATCATGCTAAGAGGAGCAGGAAAAAGCAAAAAATTTCAGAATTGCACCTTGCATTGCGGAGAAATTACTGTTTGTGCATTTACAATATTCATTGATTTTTGCCATTGAAAAACGTCCAGAAATGATTGAAGCTACTGACTGAATGAAAGGAGCTGGCATCTCACTCTCTTTGAATCTTCTTTATCATGCTAAGAGGAGCAGGAAAAAGCAAAAAATTTCAGAATTGCACCTTGCAATGCGGAGAAATTACTGTTTGTGCATTTACAATATTCATTGATTTTTGCCATTGAAAAACATCATGTTATTCATATACCAGAAATGATTGAAGCTACTGACTGAATGAAAGGAGCTGGCATCTCACTCTATTTGAATCTTCTTTATCATGCTAAGAGGAGCAGGAAAAAGTAAAAAATTTCAGAATTGCGCCTTGCAATGCGGAGAAATTACTGTTTGTGCATTTACAAAATTCATTGATTTTTGCCATTGAAAAACATCATGTTATTCATATACCAGAAATGATTGAAGCTACTGACTGAAGGAAAGGATCTGGCATCTCACTCTCTTTGAATCTTCTTTATCATGCTTAGAGGAGCAGGAAAAAGCAAAGAATTTCAGAATTGCACCTTGCAATGCGGAGAAATTACTGTTTGTGCATTTACAATATTCATTGATTTTTGCCATTGAAAAACGTCCAGAAATGATTGAAGCTACTGACTGAATGAAAGGAGCTGGCATCTCACTCTCTTTGAATCTTCTTTATCATGCTAAGAGGAGCAGGAAAAAGCAAAAAATTTCAGAATTGCACCTTGCAATGCGGAGAAATTACTGTTTGTGCATTTACAATATTCATTGATTTTTGCGATTGAAAAACATCATGTTATTCATATACCAGAAATGATTGAAGCTACTGACTGAATGAAAGGAGCTGGCATCTCACTCTCTTTGAATCTTCTTTATCATGCTAAGAGGAGCAGGAAAAAGTAAAAAATTTCAGAATTGCACCTTGCAATGCGGAGAAATTACTGTTTGTGCATTTACAATATTCATTGATTTTTGCCATTGAAAAACGTCCAGAAATGATTGAAGCTACTGACTGAATGAAAGGAGCTGGCATCTCACTCTCTTTGAATCTTCTTTATCATGCTAAGAGGAGCAGGAAAAAGCAAAAAATTTCAGAATTGCACCTTGCAATGCGGAGAAATTACTGTTTGTGCATTTACAATATTCATTGATTTTTGCTATTGAAAAACATCATGTTATTCATATACCAGAAATGATTGAAGCTACTGACTGAATGAAAGGAGCTGGCATCTCACTCTCTTTGAATCTTCTTTATCATGCTAAGAGGAGCAGGAAAAAGCAAAAAATTTCAGAATTGCACCTTGAAATGCGGAGAAATTACAGTTTGTGCATTTACAATATTCATTGATTTTTGCCATTGAAAAACGTCCAGAAATGATTGAAGCTACTGACTGAATGAAAGGAGCTGGCATCTCACTCTCTTTGAATCTTCTTTATCATGCTAAGAGGAGCAGGAAAAAGCAAAAAATTTCAGAATTGCACCTTGCAATGCGGAGAAATTACTGTTTGTGCATTTACAATATTCATTGATTTTTGCCATTGAAAAACGTCCAGAAATGATTGAAGCTACTGACTGAATGAAAGGAGCTGGCATCTCACTCTCTTTGAATCTTCTTTATCATGCTAAGAGGAGCAGGAAAAAGCAAAAAATTTCAGAATTGCACCTTGCAATGCGGAGAAATTACTGTTTGTGCATTTACAATATTCATTGATTTTTGCCATTGAAAAACGTCCAGAAATGATTGAAGCTACTGACTGAATGAAAGGAGCTGGCATCTCACTCTCTTTGAATCTTCTTTATCATGCTAAGAGGAGCAGGAAAAAGCAAAAAATTTCAGAATTGCACCTTGCAATGCGGAGAAATTACTGTTTGTGCATTTACAATATTCATTGATTTTTGCCATTGAAAAACGTCCAGAAATGATTGAAGCTACTGACTGAATGAAAGGAGCTGGCATCTCACTCTCTTTGAATCTTCTTTATCATGCTAAGAGGAGCAGGAAAAAGCAAAAAATTTCAGAATTGCACCTTGCAATACGGAGAAATTACTGTTTGTGCATTTACAATATTCATTGATTTTTGCCATTGAAAAATGTCCAGAAATGATTGAAGCTACTGACTGAATGAAAGGAGCTGGCATCTCACTCTCTTCGAATCTTCTTTATCATGCTAAGAGGAGCAGGAAAAAGCAAAAAATTTCAGAATTGCGCCTTGCAATGCGGAGAAATTACTGTTTGTGCATTTATAATATTCAATGATTTTTGCCATTGAAAAACGTCCAGAAATGATTGAAGCTACTGACTGAACGAAAGGAGCTGGCATCTCACTCTCTTTGAATCTTCTTTATCATGCTAAGAGGAGCAGAAAAAAGCAAAAAATTTCAGAATTGCACCTTGCAATGCGGAGAAATTACTGTTTGTGCATTTACAATATTCATTGATTTTTGCCATTGAAAAACATCATGTTATTCATATACCAGAAATGTTTGAAGCTACTGACTGAATGAAAGGAGCTGGCATCTCACTCTCTTTGAATCTTCTTTATCATGCTAAGAGGAGCAGGAAAAAGCAAAAAATTTCAGAATTGCACATTGCAATGCAGAGAAATTACTGTTTGTGCATTTACAATATTCATTGATTTTTGCCATTGAAAAACGTCCAGAAATGATTGAAGCTACTGACTGAATGAAAGGAGCTGGCATCTCACTCTCTTTGAATCTTCTTTATCATGCTAAGAGGAGCAGGAAAAAGCAAAAAATTTCAGAATTGCACCTTGCAATGCGGAGAAATTACTGTTTGTGCATTTACAATATTCATTGATTTTTGCCATTGAAAAACGTCCAGAAATGATTGAAGCTACTGACTGAATGAAAGGAGCTGGCATCTCACTCTCTTTGAATCTTCTTTATCATGCTAAGAGGAGCAGGAAAAAGCAAAAAATTTCAGAATTGCACCTTGCAATGCGGAGAAATTACTGTTTGTGCATTTACAATATTCATTGATTTTTGCCATTGAAAAACATGTTATTCATATACCAGAAATGTTTGAAGCTCCTGACTGAATGAAAGGAGCTGGCACCTCACTCTCTTTGAATCTTCTTTATCATGCTAAGAGGAGCAGGAAAAAGCAAAAAATTTCAGAATTGCACCTTGCAATGCGGAGAAATTACTGTTTGTTCATTTACAATATTCATTGATTTTTGCCATTGAAAAACGTCCAGAAATGATTGAAGCTACTGACTGAATGAAAGGAGCTGTCATCTCACTCTCTTTGAATCTTCTTTATCATGCTAAGAGGAGCAGGAAAAAGCAAAAAATTTCAGAATTGCACCTTGCAATGCGGAGAAATTACTGTTTGTGCATTTACAATATTCATTGATTTTTGCCATTGAAAAATGTCCAGAAATGATTGAAGCTACTGACTGAATGAAAGGAGCTGGCATCTCACTCTCTTTGAATCTTCTTTATCATGCTAAGAGGAGCCGGAAAAAGCAAAAAATTTCAGAATTGCGCCTTGCAATGCGGAGAAATTACTGTTTGTGCATTTACAAAATTCATTGATTTTTGCCATTGAAAAACATCATGTTATTCATATGCCAGAAATGATTGAAGCTACTGACTGAAGGAAAGGAGCTGGCATCTCACTCTCTTTGAATCTTCTTTATCATGCTAAGAGGAGCAGGAAAAAGCAAAAAATTTCAGAATTGCACCTTGCAATGCGGAGAAATTACTGTTTGTGCATTTACAATATTCATTGATTTTTGCCATTGAAAAACGTCCAGAAATGATTGAAGCTACTGACTGAATGAAAGGAGCTGGCATCTCACTCTCTTTGAATCTTCTTTATCATGCTAAGAGGAGCAGGAAAAAGCAAAAAATTTCAGAATTGCACCTTGCAATGCGGAGAAATTACTGTTTGTGCATTTACAATATTCATTGATTTTGGCCATTGAAAAACGTCCAGAAATGATTGAAGCTACTGACTGAATGAAAGGAGCTGGCATCTCACTCTCTTTGAATCTTCTTTATCATGCTAAGAGGAGCAGGAAAAAGCAAAAAATTTCAGAATTGCACCTTGCAATGCGGAGAAATTACTGTTTGTGCATTTACAATATTCATTGATTTTTGCCATTGAAAAACATGTTATTCATATACCAGAAATGTTTGAAGCTCCTGACTGAATGAAAGGAGCTGGCACCTCACTCTCTTTGAATCTTCTTTATCATGCTGAGAGGAGCAGGAAAAAGCAAAAAATTTCAGAATTGCACCTTGCAATGCGGAGAAATTACTGTTTGTGCATTTACAATATTCATTGATTTTTGCCATTGAAAAACGTCCAGAAATGATTGAAGCTACTGACTGAATGAAAGGAGCTGTCATCTCACTCTCTTTGAATCTTCTTTATCATGCTAAGAGGAGCAGGAAAAAGCAAAAAATTTCAGAATTGCACCTTGCAATGCGGAGAAATTACTGTTTGTGCATTTACAATATTCATTGATTTTTGCCATTGAAAAATGTTCAGAAATGATTGAAGCTACTGACTGAATGAAAGGAGCTGGCATCTCACTCTCTTTGAATCTTCTTTATCATGCTAAGAGGAGCAGGAAAAAGCAAAAAATTTCAGAATTGCGCCTTGCAATGCGGAGAAATTACTGTTTGTGCATTTACAAAATTCATTGATTTTTGCCATTGAAAAACATCATGTTATTCATATGCCAGAAATGATTGAAGCTACTGACTGAAGGAAAGGAGCTGGCATCTCACTCTCTTTGAATCTTCTTTATCATGCTAAGAGGAGCAGGAAAAAGCAAAAAATTTCAGAATTGCACCTTGCAATGCGGAGAAATTACTGTTTGTGCATTTACAATATTCATTGATTTTTGCCATTGAAAAACGTCCAGAAATGATTGAAGCTACTGACTGAATGAAAGGAGCTGGCATCTCACTCTCTTTGAATCTTCTTTATCATGCTAAGAGGAGCAGGAAAAAGCAAAAAATTTCAGAATTGCACCTTGCAATGCGGAGAAATTACTGTTTGTGCATTTACAATATTCATTGATTTTTGCGATTGAAAAACATCATGTTATTCATATACCAGAAATGATTGAAGCTACTGACTGAATGAAAGGAGCTGGCATCTCACTCTCTTTGAATCTTCTTTATCATGCTAAGAGGAGCAGGAAAAAGTAAAAAATTTCAGAATTGCACCTTGCAATGCGGAGAAATTACTGTTTGTGCATTTACAATATTCACTGATTTTTGCCATTGAAAAACGTCCAGAAATGATTGAAGCTACTGACTGAACTAAAGGAGCTGGCATCTCACTCTCTTTGAATCTTCTTTATCATGCTAAGAGGAGCAGGAAAAAGCAAAAAATTTCAGAATTGCACCTTGCAATGCGGAGAAATTACTGTCTGTGCATTTACAATATTCATTGATTTTTGCCATTGAAAAACATCATGTTATTCATATACCAGAAATGTTTGAAGCTACTGACTGAATGAAAGGAGCTGGTATCTCACTCTCTTTGAATCTTCTTCATAATGCTAAGAGGAGCAGGAAAAAGCAAAAAATTTCAGAATTGCACCTTGCAATGCGGAGAAATTACTGTTTGTGCATTTACAATATTCATTGATTTTTGCCATTGAAAAACGTCCAGAAATGATTGAAGCTACTGACAATGAAAGGAGCTGGCATCTCACTCTCTTTGAATCTTCTTTATCATGCTAAGAGGAGCAGGAAAAAGCAAAAAATTTCAGAATTGCACCTTGCAATGCTGAGAAATTGCTGTTTGTGCATTTACAAAATTCATTGATTTTTGCCATTGAAAAACATCATGTTATTCATATACCAGAAATGATTGAAGCTACTGACTGAATGAAAGGAGCTGGCATCTCACTCTCTTTGAATCTTCTTCATCATGCTAAGAGGAGCAGGAAAAAGCAAAAAATTTCAGAATTGCACCTTGCAATGCGGAGAAATTACTGTTTGTGCATTTACAATATTCATTGATATTTGCCATTGAAAAACGTCCAGAAATGATTGAAGCTACTGACTGAATGAAAGGAGCTGGCATCTCACTCTCTTTGAATCTTCTTTATCATGCTAAGAGGAGCAGGAAAAAGCAAAAAATTTCAGAATTGCACCTTGCAATGCGGAGAAATTACTGTTTGTGCATTTACAATATTCATTGATTTTTGCCATTGAAAAACGTCCAGAAATGATTGAAGCTACTGACTGAATGAAAGGAGCTGGCATCTCACTCTCTTTGAATCTTCTTTATCATGCTAAGAGGAGCAGGAAAAAGCAAAAAATTTCAGAATTGCACCTTGCAATGCGGAGAAATTACAGTTTGTGCATTTACAATATTCATTGATTTTTGCCATTGAAAAACGTCCAGAAATGATTGAAGCTACTGACTGAATGAAAGGAGCTGGCATCTCACTCTCTTTGAATCTTCTTTATCATGCTAAGAGGAGCAGGAAAAAGCAAAAAATTTCAGCATTGCACCTTGCAATGCGGAGAAATTACTGTTTGTGCATTTACAATATTCATTGATTTTTGCCATTGAAAAATGTCCAGAAATGATTGAAGCTACTGACTGAATGAAAGGAGCTGGCATCTCACTCTCTTTGAATCTTCTTTATCATGCTAAGAGGAGCAGGAAAAAGCAAAAAATTTCAGAATTGCACCTTGCAATGCGGAGAAATTACTGTTTGTGCATTTACAATATTCATTGATTTTTGCCATTGAAAAACATGTTATTCATATACCAGAAATGTTTGAAGCTCCTGACTGAATGAAAGGAGCTGGCACCTCACTCTCTTTGAATCTTGTTTATCATGCTAAGAGGAGCAGGAAAAAGCAAAAAATTTCAGAATTGCACCTTGCAATGCGGAGAAATTACTGTTTGTGCATTTACAATATTCATTGATTTTTGCCATTGAAAAACGTCCAGAAATGATTGAAGCTACTGACTGAATGAAAGGAGCTAGCATCTCACTCTCTTTGAATCTTCTTTATCATGCTAAGAGGAGCAGGAAAAAGCAAAAAATTTCAGAATTGCGCCTTGCAATGCGGAGAAATTACTGTTTGTGCATTTACAAAATTCATTGATTTTTGCCATTGAAAAACATCATGTTATTCATATACCAGAAATGATTGAAGCTACTGACTGAAGGAAAGGAGCTGGCATCTCACTCTCTTTGAATCTTCTTTATCATGCTAAGAGGAGCAGGAAAAAGCAAAAAATTTCAGAATTACACCTTGCAATGCGGAGAAATTACTGTTTGTGCATTTACAATATTCATTGATTTTTGCCATTGAAAAACGTCCGGAAATGATTGAAGCTACTGACTGAATGAAAGGAGCTGGCATCTCACTCTCTTTGAATCTTCTTTATCATGCTAAGAGGAGCAGGAAAAAGCAAAAAATTTCAGAATTGCACCTTGCAATGCGGAGAAATTACTGTTTGTGCATTTACAATATTCATTGATTTTTGCGATTGAAAAACATCATGTTATTCATATACCAGAAATGATTGAAGCTACTGACTGAATGAAAGGAGCTGGCATCTCACTCTCTTTGAATCTTCTTTATCATGCTAAGAGGAGCAGGAAAAAGTCAAAAATTTCAGAATTGCACCTTGCAATGCGGAGAAATTACTGTTTGTGCATTTACAATATTCAATGATTTTTGCAATTGAAAAACGTCCATAAATGATTGAAGCTACTGACTGAACGAAAGGAGCTGGCATCTCACTCTCTTTGAATATTGTTTATCATGCTAAAAGGAGCAGGAAAAAGCAAAAAATTTCAGAATTGCACCTTGCAATGCGGAGAAATTACTGTTTGTGCATTTACAATATTCATTGATTTTTGCCATTGAAAAACGTCCAGAAATGATTGAAGCTACTGACTGAATGAAAGGAGCTGGCATCTCACTCTCTTTGAATCTTCTTTATCATGCTAAGAGGAGCAGGAAAAAGCAAAAAATTTCAGAATTGCACCTTGCAATGCGGAGAAATTACTGTTTGTGCATTTACAATATTCATTGATTTTTGCAATTGAAAAACGTCCAGAAATGATTGAAGCTACTGACTGAATGAAAGGAGATGGCATCTCACTCTCTTTGAATCTTCTTTATCATGCTAAGAGGAGCAGGAAAAAGTAAAAAATTTCAGAATTGCACCTTGCAATGCGGAGAAATTACTGTTTGTGCATTTACAATATTCAATGATTTTTGCCATTGAAAAACGTCCAGAAATGATTGAAGCTACTGACTGAACGAAAGGAGCTGGCATCTCACTCTCTTTGAATCTTCTTTATCATGCTAAGAGGAGCAGGAAAAAGCAAAAAATTTCAGAATTGCACCTTGCAATGCGGAGAAATTACTGTTTGTGCATTTACAATATTCATTGATTTTTGCCATTGAAAAACATCATGTTATTCATATACCAGAAATGTTTGAAGCTACTGACTGAATGAAAGGAGCTGGTATCTCACTCTCTTTGAATCTTCTTCATAATGCTAAGAGGAGCAGGAAAAAGCAAAAAATTTCAGAATTGCACCTTGCAATGCGGAGAAATTACTGTTTGTGCATTTACAATATTCATTGATTTTTGCCATTGAAAAACGTCCAGAAATGATTGAAGCTACTGACTGAATGAAAGGAGCTGGCATCTCACTCTCTTTGAATCTTCTTTATCATGCTAAGAGGAGCAGGAAAAAGCAAAAAATTTCAGAATTGCACCTTGCAATGCGGAGAAATTACTGTTTGTGCATTTAAAATATTCATTGATTTTTGCCATTGAAAAACGTCCAGAAATGATTGAAGCTACTGACAATGAAAGGAGCTGGCATCTCACTCTCTTTGAATCTTCTTTATCATGCTAAGAGCAGCAGGAAAAAGCAAAAAATTTCAGAATTGCACCTTGCAATGCTGAGAAATTACTGTTTGTGCATTTACAAAATTCATTGATTTTTGCCATTGAAAAACATCATGTTATTCATATACCAGAAATGATTGAAGCTACTGACTGAATGAAAGGAGCTGGCATCTCACTCTCTTTGAATCTTCTTTATCATGCTAAGAGGAGCAGGAAAAAGCAAAAAATTTCAGAATTGCACCTTGCAATGCGGAGAAATTACTGTTTGTGCATTTACAATATTCATTGATTTTTGCCATTGAAAAACATCATGTTATTCATATACCAGAAATGTTTGAAGCTACTGACTGAATGAAAGGAGCTGACATCTCACTCTCTTTGAATCTTCTTTATCATGCTAAGAGGAGCAGGAAAAAGCAAAAAATTTCAGAATTGCACCTTGCAATGCGGAGAAATTACTGTTTGTGCATTTACAATATTCATTGATTTTTGCCATTGAAAAATGTCCAGAAATGATTGAAGCTACTGACTGAATGAAAGGAGCTGGCATCTCACTCTCTTTGAATCTTCTTTATCATGCTAAGAGTAGCACAAACAGTAATTTCTCCGCATTGCAAGGTGCAATTCTGAAATTTTTTGCTTTTTCCTGCTCCTCTTAGCATGATAAAGAAGATTCAAAGAGAGTGAGATGCCAGCTCCTTTCATTCAGTCAGTAGCTTCAATCATTTCTGGATGTTTTTCAATGGCAAAAATCAATGAATATTGTAAATGCACAAACAGTAATTTCTCCGCATTGCAAGGTGCAATTCTGAAATTTTTTGCTTTTTCCTGCTCCTCTTAGCATGATAAAGAAGATTCAAAGAGAGTGAGATGCCAGCTCCTTTCCTTCAGTCAGTAGCTTCAATCATTTCTGGTATATGAATAACATGATGTTTTTCAATGGCAAAAATCAATGAATTTTGTAAATGCACAAACAGTAATTTCTCCGCATTGCAAGGCGCAATTCTGAAATTTTTTGCTTTTTCCTGCTCCTCTTAGCATGATAAAGAAGATTCAAAGAGAGTGAGATGCCAGCTCCTTTCATTCAGTCAGTAGCTTCAATCATTTCTGGACATTTTTCAATGGCAAAAATCAATGAATATTGTAAATGCACAAACAGTAATTTCTCCGCATTGCAAGGTGCAATTCTGAAATTTTTTGCTTTTCCTGCTCCTCTTAGCATGATAAAGAAGATTCAAAGAGAGTGAGATGCCAGCTCCTTTCATTCAGTCAGTAGCTTCAATCATTTCTGGACGTTTTTCAATGGCAAAAATCAATGAATATTGTAAATGCACAAACAGTAATTTCTCCGCATTGCAAGGTGCAATTCTGAAATTTTTTGCTTTTTCCTGCTCCTCTTAGGATGATAAAGAAGATTCAAAGAGAGTGATATGCCAGCTCCTTTCATTCAGTCAGTACCTTCAATCATTTCTGGACGTTTTTCAATGGCAAAAATCAATGAATATTGTAAATGCACAAACAGTAATTTCTCCGCATTGCAAGGTGCAATTCTGAAATTTTTTGCTTTTTCCTGCTCCTCTTAGCATGATAAAGAAGATTCAAAGAGAGTGAGATGCCAGCTCCTTTCATTCAGTCAGTAGCTTCAATCATTTCTGGACGTTTTTCAATGGCAAAAATCAATGAATATTGTAAATGCACAAACTGTAATTTCTCCGCATTGCAAGGTGCAATTCTGAAATTTTTTGCTTTTTCCTGCTCCTCTTAGCATGATAAAGAAGATTCAAAGAGAGTGAGATGCCAGCTCCTTTCATTCAGTCAGTAGCTTCAATCATTTCTGGTATATGAATAACATGATGTTTTTCAATAGCAAAAATCAATGAATATTGTAAATGCACAAACAGTAATTTCTCCGCATTGCAAGGTGCAATTCTGAAATTTTTTGTTTTTTCCTGCTCCTCTTAGCATGATAAAGAAGATTCAAAGAGAGTGAGATGCCAGCTCCTTTCATTCAGTCAGTAGCTTCAATCATTTCTGGACGTTTTTCAATGGCAAAAATCAATGAATATTGTAAATGCACAAACAGTAATTTCTCCGCATTGCAAGGTGCAATTCTGAAATTTTTTGCTTTTTCCTGCTCCTCTTAGCATGATAAACAAGATTCAAAGAGAGTGAGATGCCAGCTCCTTTCATTCAGTCAGTAGCTTCAATCATTTCTGGACGTTTTTCAATGGCAAAAATCATTGAATATTGTAAATGCACAAACAGTAATTTCTCCGCATTGCAAGGTGCAATTCTGAAATTTTTTACTTTTTCCTGCTCCTCTTAGCATGATAAAGAAGATTCAAAGAGAGTGAGATGCCAGCTCCTTTCGTTCAGTCAGTAGCTTCAATCATTTCTGGTATATGAATAACATGATGTTTTTCAATCGCAAAAATCAATGAATATTGTAAATGCACAAACAGTAATTTCTCCGCATTGCAAGGTGCAATTCTGAAATTTTTTGCTTTTTCCTGCTCCTCTTAGCATGATAAAGAAGATTCAAAGAGAGTGAGATGCCAGCTCCTTTCATTCAGTCAGTAGCTTCAATCATTTCTGGACGTTTTTCAATGGCAAAAATCAATGAATATTGTAAATGCACAAACTGTAATTTCTCCGCATTGCAAGGTGCAATTCTGAAATTTTTTGCTTTTTCCTGCTCCTCTTAGCATGATAAAGAAGATTCAAAGAGAGTGAGATGCCAGCTCCTTTCATTCAGTCAGTAGCTTCAATCATTTCTGGACGTTTTTCAATGGCAAAAATCAATGAATATTGTTAATGCACAAACAGTAATTTCTCCGCATTGCAAGGTGCAATTCTGAAATTTTTTGCTTTTTCCTGCTCCTCTTAGCATGATAAAGAAGATTCAAAGAGAGTGAGATGCCAGCTCCTTTCATTCAGTCAGTACCTTCAATCATTTCTGGACGTTTTTCAATGGCAAAAATCAATGAATATTGTAAATGCACAAACAGTAATTTCTCCGCATTGCAAGGTGCAATTCTGAAATTTTTTGCTTTTTCCTGCTCCTCTTAGCATGATAAAGAAGATTCAAAGAGAGTGAGATGCCAGCTCCTTTCATTCAGTCAGTAGCTTCAAACATTTCTGGTATATGAATAACATGATGTTTTTCAATGGCAAAAATCAATGAATATTGTAAATGCACAAACAGTAATTTCTCCGCATTGCAAGGTGCAAGTCTGAAATTTTTTGCTTTTTCCTGCTCCTCTTAGCATGATAAAGAAGATTCAAAGAGAGTGAGATGCCAGCTCCTTTCATTCAGTCAGTAGCTTCAAACATTTCTGGTATATGAATAACATGATGTTTTTCAATGGCAAAAATCAATGAATATTGTAAATGCACAAACAGTAATTTCTCCGCATTGCAAGGTGCAAGTCTGAAATTTTTTGCTTTTTCCTGCTCCTCTTAGCATGATAAAGAAGATTCAAAGAGAGTGAGATGCCAGCTACTTTCATTCAGTCAGTAGCTTCAATCATTTCTGGACGTTTTTCAATGGTAAAAATCAATGAATATTGTAAATGCACAAACAGTAATTTCTCCACATTGCAAGGTGCAATTCTGAAATTTTTTGCTTTTTCCTGCTCCTCTTAGCATGATAAAGAAGATTCAAAGAGAGTGAGATGCCAGCTCCTTTCATTCAGTCAGTAGCTTCAAACATTTCTGGTATATGAATAACATGATGTTTTTCAATGGCAAAAATCAATGAATATTGTAAATGCACAAACAGTAATTTCTCCGCATTGCAAGGTGCAATTCTGAAATTTTTTGCTTTTTCCTGCTCCTCTTAGCATGATAAAGAAGATTCAAAGAGAGTGAGATGCCAGCTTCTTTCATTCAGTCAGTAGCTTCAATCATTTCTGGATGTTTTTCAATGGCAAAAATCAATGAATATTGTAAATGCACAAACTGTAATTTCTCCGCATTGCAAGGTGCAATTCTGAAATTTTTTGCTTTTTCCTGCTCCTCTTAGCATGATAAAGAAGATTCAAAGAGAGTGAGATGTCAGCTCCTTTCATTCAGTCAGTAGCTTCAATCATTTCTGGACGTTTTTCAATGGCAAAAATCAATGAATATTGTAAATGCACAAACAGTAATTTCTCCGCATTGCAAGGTGCAATTCTGAAATTTTTTGCGTTTTCCTGCTCCTCTTAGCATGATAAAGAAGATTCAAAGAGAGTGAGATGCCAGCTCCTTTCATTCAGTCAGTAGCTTCAATCATTTCTGGACGTTTTTCAATGGCAAAAATCAATGAATATTGTAAATGCACAAACAGTAATTTCTCCGCATTGCAAGGTGCAATTCTGAAATTTTTTGCTTTTTCCTGCTCCTCTTAGCATGATAAAGAAGATTCAAAGAGAGTGAGGTGCCAGCTCCTTTCATTCAGTCAGTAGCTTCAAACATTTCTGGTATATGAATAACATGTTTTTCAATGGCAAAAATCAATGAATATTGTAAATGCACAAACAGTAATTTCTCCGCATTGCAAGGTGCAATTCTGAAATTTTTTGCTTTTTCCTGCTCCTCTTAGCATGATAAAGAAGAATCAAAGAGAGTGAGATGCCAGCTCCTTTCATTCAGTCAGTAGCTTCAATCATTTCTGGACGTTTTTCAATGGCAAAAATCAATGAATATTGTAAATGCACAAACAGTAATTTCTCCGCATTGCAAGGTGCAATTCTGAAATTTTTTGCTTTTTCCTGCTCCTCTTAGCATGATAAAGAAGATTCAAAGAGAGTGAGATGCCAGCTCCTTTCATTCAGTCAGTAGCTTCAATCATTTCTGGACGTTTTTCAAAGGCAAAAATCAATGAATATTGTAAATGCACAAACAGTAATTTCTCCGCATTGCAAGGTGCAATTCTGAAATTTTTTGCTTTTTCCTGCTCCTCTTAGCATGATAAAGAAGATTCAAAGAGAGTGATATGCCAGCTCCTTTCATTCAGTCAGTAGCTTCAAACATTTCTGGTATATGAATAACATGATGTTTTTCAATGGCAAAAATCAATGAATATTGTAAATGCACAAACAGTAATTTCTCCGCATTGCAAGGTGCAAGTCTGAAATTTTTTGCTTTTTCCTGCTCCTCTTAGCATGATAAAGAAGATTCAAAGAGAGTGAGATGCCAGCTACTTTCATTCAGTCAGTAGCTTCAATCATTTCTGGACGTTTTTCAATGGTAAAAATCAATGAATATTGTAAATGCACAAACAGTAATTTCTCCACATTGCAATGTGCAATTCTAAAATTTTTTGCTTTTTCCTGCTTCTCTTAGCATGATAAAGAAGATTCAAAGAGAGTGAGATGCCAGCTCCTTTCATTCAGTCAGTACCTTCAATCATTTCTGGACGTTTTTCAATGGCAAAAATCAATGAATTTTGTAAATGCACAAACAGTAATTTCTCCGCATTGCAAGGTGCAATTCTGAAATTTTTTGCTTTTTCCTGCTCCTCTTAGCATGATAAAGAAGATTCAAAGAGAGTGAGATGCCAGCTCCTTTCATTCAGTCAGTAGCTTCAAACATTTCTGGTATATGAATAACATGATGTTTTTCAATGTCAAAAATCAATGAATATTGTAAATGCACAAACAGTAATTTCTCCGCATTGCAAGGTGCAAGTCTGAAATTTTTTGCTTTTTCCTGCTCCTCTTAGCATGATAAAGAAGATTCAAAGAGAGTGAGATGCCAGCTCCTTTCATTCAGTCAGTAGCTTCAAACATTTCTGGTATATGAATAACATGATGTTTTTCAATGGCAAAAATCAATGAATATTGTAAATGCACAAACAGTAATTTCTCCGCATTGCAAGGTGCAAGTCTGAAATTTTTTGCTTTTTCCTGCTCCTCTTAGCATGATAAAGAAGATTCAAAGAGAGTGAGATGCCAGCTACTTTCATTCAGTCAGTAGCTTCAATCATTTCTGGACGTTTTTCAATGGTAAAAATCAATGAATATTGTAAATGCACAAACAGTAATTTCTCCACATTGCAAGGTGCAATTCTGAAATTTTTTGCTTTTTCCTGCTCCTCTTAGCATGATAAAGAAGATTCAAAGAGAGTGAGATGCCAGCTCCTTTCATTCAGTCAGTAGCTTCAAACATTTCTGGTATATGAATAACATGATGTTTTTCAATGGCAAAAATCAATGAATATTGTAAATGCACAAACAGTAATTTCTCCGCATTGCAAGGTGCAATTCTGAAATTTTTTGCTTTTTCCTGCTCCTCTTAGCATGATAAAGAAGATTCAAAGAGAGTGAGATGCCAGCTCCTTTCATTCAGTCAGTAGCTTCAATCATTTCTGGACGTTTTTCAATGGCAAAAATCAATGAATATTGTAAATGCACAAACAGTAATTTCTCCGCATTGCAAGGTGCAATTCTGAAATTTTTTGCTTTTTCCTGCTCCTCTTAGCATGATAAAGAAGATTCAAAGAGAATGAGATGCCAGCTCCTTTCATTCAGTCAGTACCTTCAATCATTTCTGGACATTTTTCAATGGCAAAAATCAATGAATATTGTAAATGCACAAACAGTAATTTCTCCGCATTGCAAGGTGCAATTCTGAAATTTTTTGCTTTTTCCCGCTCCTCTTAGCATGATAAAGAAGATTCAAAGAGAGTGAGGTGCCAGCTCCTTTCATTCAGTCAGTAGCTTCAAACATTTCTGGTATATGAATAACATGTTTTTCAATGGCAAAAATCAATGAATATTGTAAATGCACAAACAGTAATTTCTCCGCATTGCAAGGTGCAATTCTGAAATTTTTTGCTTTTTCCTGCTCCTCTTAGCATGATAAAGAAGATTCAAAGAGAGTGAGATGCCAGCTCCTTTCATTCAGTCAGTACCTTCAATCATTTCTGGACGTTTTTCAATGGCAAAAATCAATGAATATTGTAAATGCACAAACAGTAATTTCTCCGCATTGCAAGGTGCAATTCTGAAATTTTTTGCTTTTTCCCGCTCCTCTTAGCATGATAAAGAAGATTCAAAGAGAGTGAGATGCCAGCTCCTTTCATTCAGTCAGTACCTTCAATCATTTCTGGACGTTTTTCAATGGCAAAAATCAATGAATATTGTAAATGCACAAACAGTAATTTCTCCGCATTGCAAGGTGCAATTCTGAAATTTTTTGCTTTTTCCCGCTCCTCTTAGCATGATAAAGAAGATTCAAAGAGAGTGAGGTGCCAGCTCCTTTCATTCAGTCAGTAGCTTCAAACATTTCTGGTATATGAATAACATGTTTTTCAATGGCAAAAATCAATGAATATTGTAAATGCACAAACAGTAATTTCTCCGCATTGCAAGGTGCAATTCTGAAATTTTTTGCTTTTTCCTGCTCCTCTTAGCATGATAAAGAAGATTCAAAGAGAGTGAGATGCCAGCTCCTTTCATTCAGTCAGTAGCTTCAATCATTTCTGGACGTTTTTCAATGGCAAAAATCAATGAATATTGTAAATGCACAAACAGTAATTTCTCCGCATTGCAAGGTGCAATTCTGAAATTTTTTGCTTTTTCCTGCTCCTCTTAGCATGATAAAGAAGATTCAAAGAGAGTGAGATGCCAGCTCCTTTCATTCAGTCAGTAGCTTCAATCATTTCTGGACGTTTTTCAATGGCAAAAATCAATGAATATTGTAAATGCACAAACAGTAATTTCTCCGCATTGCAAGGTGCAATTCTGAAATTTTTTGCTTTTTCCTGCTCCTCTTAGCATGATAAAGAAGATTCAAAGAGAGTGAGATGCCAGCTCCTTTCATTCAGTCAGTAGCTTCAAACATTTCTGGTATATGAATAACATGATGTTTTTCAATGGCAAAAATCAATGAATATTGTAAATGCACAAACAGTAATTTCTCCGCATTGCAAGGTGCAAGTCTGAAATTTTTTGCTTTTTCCTGCTCCTCTTAGCATGATAAAGAAGATTCAAAGAGAGTGAGATGCCAGCTACTTTCATTCAGTCAGTAGCTTCAATCATTTCTGGACGTTTTTCAATGGTAAAAATCAATGAATATTGTAAATGCACAAACAGTAATTTCTCCACATTGCAAGGTGCAATTCTGAAATTTTTTGCTTTTTCCTGCTCCTCTTAGCATGATAAAGAAGATTCAAAGAGAGTGAGATGCCAGCTCCTTTCATTCAGTCAGTAGCTTCAAACATTTCTGGTATATGAATAACATGATGTTTTTCAATGGCAAAAATCAATGAATATTGTAAATGCACAAACAGTAATTTCTCCGCATTGCAAGGTGCAATTCTGAAATTTTTTGCTTTTTCCTGCTCCTCTTAGCATGATAAAGAAGATTCAAAGAGAGTGAGATGCCAGCTCCTTTCATTCAGTCAGTAGCTTCAATCATTTCTGGACGTTTTTCAATGGCAAAAATCAATGAATATTGTAAATGCACAAACAGTAATTTCTCCGCATTGCAAGGTGCAATTCTGAAATTTTTTGCTTTTTCCTGCTCCTCTTAGCATGATAAAGAAGATTCAAAGAGAGTGAGATGTCAGCTCCTTTCATTCAGTCAGTAGCTTCAAACATTTCTGGTATATGAATAACATGATGTTTTTCAATGGCTAAAATCAATGAATATTGTAAATGCACAAACAGTAATTTCTCCGCATTGCAAGGTGCAATTCTGAAATTTTTTGCTTTTTCCTGCTCCTCTTAGCATGATAAAGAAGATTCAAAGAGAGTGAGATGCCAGCTCCTTTCATTCAGTCAGTAGCTTCAATCATTTCTGGACGTTTTTCAATGGCAAAAATCAATGAATATTGTAAATGCACAAACAGTAATTTCTCCGCATTGCAAGGTGCAATTCTGAAATTTTTTGCTTTTTCCTGCTCCTCTTAGCATGATAAAGAAGATTCAAAGAGAGTGAGATGCCAGCTCCTTTCATTCAGTCAGTACCTTCAATCATTTCTGGACGTTTTTCAATGGCAAAAATCAATGAATATTGTAAATGCACAAACAGTAATTTCTCCGCATTGCAAGGTGCAATTCTGAAATTTTTTGCTTTTTCCCGCTCCTCTTAGCATGATAAAGAAGATTCAAAGAGAGTGAGATGCCAGCTCCTTTCATTCAGTCAGTACCTTCAATCATTTCTGGACGTTTTTCAATGGCAAAAATCAATGAATATTGTAAATGCACAAACAGTAATTTCTCCGCATTGCAAGGTGCAATTCTGAAATTTTTTGCTTTTTCCCGCTCCTCTTAGCATGATAAAGAAGATTCAAAGAGAGTGAGGTGCCAGCTCCTTTCATTCAGTCAGTAGCTTCAAACATTTCTGGTATATGAATAACATGTTTTTCAATGGCAAAAATCAATGAATATTGTAAATGCACAAACAGTAATTTCTCCGCATTGCAAGGTGCAATTCTGAAATTTTTTGCTTTTTCCTGCTCCTCTTAGCATGATAAAGAAGATTCAAAGAGAGTGAGATGCCAGCTCCTTTCATTCAGTCAGTAGCTTCAATCATTTCTGGACGTTTTTCAATGGCAAAAATCAATGAATATTGTAAATGCACAAACAGTAATTTCTCCGCATTGCAAGGTGCAATTCTGAAATTTTTTGCTTTTTCCTGCTCCTCTTAGCATGATAAAGAAGATTCAAAGAGAGTGAGATGCCAGCTCCTTTCATTCAGTCAGTAGCTTCAATCATTTCTGGACGTTTTTCAATGGCAAAAATCAATGAATATTGTAAATGCACAAACAGTAATTTCTCCGCATTGCAAGGTGCAATTCTGAAATTTTTTGCTTTTTCCTGCTCCTCTTAGCATGATAAAGAAGATTCAAAGAGAGTGAGATGCCAGCTCCTTTCATTCAGTCAGTAGCTTCAAACATTTCTGGTATATGAATAACATGATGTTTTTCAATGGCAAAAATCAATGAATATTGTAAATGCACAAACAGTAATTTCTCCGCATTGCAAGGTGCAAGTCTGAAATTTTTTGCTTTTTCCTGCTCCTCTTAGCATGATAAAGAAGATTCAAAGAGAGTGAGATGCCAGCTACTTTCATTCAGTCAGTAGCTTCAATCATTTCTGGACGTTTTTCAATGGTAAAAATCAATGAATATTGTAAATGCACAAACAGTAATTTCTCCACATTGCAAGGTGCAATTCTGAAATTTTTTGCTTTTTCCTGCTCCTCTTAGCATGATAAAGAAGATTCAAAGAGAGTGAGATGCCAGCTCCTTTCATTCAGTCAGTAGCTTCAAACATTTCTGGTATATGAATAACATGATGTTTTTCAATGGCAAAAATCAATGAATATTGTAAATGCACAAACAGTAATTTCTCCGCATTGCAAGGTGCAATTCTGAAATTTTTTGCTTTTTCCTGCTCCTCTTAGCATGATAAAGAAGATTCAAAGAGAGTGAGATGCCAGCTCCTTTCATTCAGTCAGTAGCTTCAATCATTTCTGGACGTTTTTCAATGGCAAAAATCAATGAATATTGTAAATGCACAAACAGTAATTTCTCCGCATTGCAAGGTGCAATTCTGAAATTTTTTGCTTTTTCCTGCTCCTCTTAGCATGATAAAGAAGATTCAAAGAGAGTGAGATGTCAGCTCCTTTCATTCAGTCAGTAGCTTCAAACATTTCTGGTATATGAATAACATGATGTTTTTCAATGGCTAAAATCAATGAATATTGTAAATGCACAAACAGTAATTTCTCCGCATTGCAAGGTGCAATTCTGAAATTTTTTGCTTTTTCCTGCTCCTCTTAGCATGATAAAGAAGATTCAAAGAGAGTGAGATGCCAGCTCCTTTCATTCAGTCAGTAGCTTCAATCATTTCTGGACGTTTTTCAATGGCAAAAATCAATGAATATTGTAAATGCACAAACAGTAATTTCTCCGCATTGCAAGGTGCAATTCTGAAATTTTTTGCTTTTTCCTGCTCCTCTTAGCATGATAAAGAAGATTCAAAGAGAGTGAGATGCCAGCTCCTTTCATTCAGTCAGTAGCTTCAAACATTTCTGGTATATGAATAACATGATGTTTTTCAATGGCAAAAATCAATGAATATTGTAAATGCACAAACAGTAATTTCTCCGCATTGCAAGGTGCAATTCTGAAATTTTTTGCTTTTTCCTGCTCCTCTTAGCATGATAAAGAAGATTCAAAGAGAGTGAGATGCCAGCTCCTTTCATTCAGTCAGTAGCTTCAATCATTTCTGGACGTTTTTCAATGGCAAAAATCAATGAATATTGTAAATGCACAAACAGTAATTTCTCCGCATTGCAAGGTGCAATTCTGAAATTTTTTGCTTTTTCCTGCTCCTCTTAGCATGATAAAGAAGATTCAAAGAGAGTGAGATGTCAGCTCCTTTCATTCAGTCAGTAGCTTCAAACATTTCTGGTATATGAATAACATGATGTTTTTCAATGGCTAAAATCAATGAATATTGTAAATGCACAAACAGTAATTTCTCCGCATTGCAAGGTGCAATTCTGAAATTTTTTGCTTTTTCCTGCTCCTCTTAGCATGATAAAGAAGATTCAAAGAGAGTGAGATGCCAGCTCCTTTCATTCAGTCAGTAGCTTCAATCATTTCTGGACGTTTTTCAATGGCAAAAATCAATGAATATTGTAAATGCACAAACAGTAATTTCTCCGCATTGCAAGGTGCAATTCTGAAATTTTTTGCTTTTTCCTGCTCCTCTTAGCATGATAAAGAAGATTCAAAGAGAGTGAGATGCCAGCTCCTTTCATTCAGTCAGTAGCTTCAATCATTTCTGGACGTTTTTCAATGGCAAAAATCAATGAATATTGTAAATGCACAAACAGTAATTTCTCCGCATTGCAAGGTGCAATTCTGAAATTTTTTGCTTTTTCCTGCTCCTCTTAGCATGATAAAGAAGATTCAAAGAGAGTGAGATGCCAGCTCCTTTCATTCAGTCAGTAGCTTCAAACATTTCTGGAATATGAATAACATGATGTTTTTCAATGGCAAAAATAAATGAATATTGTAAATGCACAAACAGTAATTTCTCCGCATTGCAAGGTGCAAGTCTGAAATTTTTTGCTTTTTCCTGCTCCTCTTAGCATGATAAAGAAGATTCAAAGAGAGTGAGATGCCAGCTACTTTCATTCAGTCAGTAGCTTCAATCATTTCTGGACGTTTTTCAATGGTAAAAATCAATGAATATTGTAAATGCACAAACAGTAATTTCTCCACATTGCAATGTGCAATTCTAAAATTTTTTGCTTTTTCCTGCTCCTCTTAGCATGATAAAGAAGATTCAAAGAGAGTGAGATGCCAGCTCCTTTCATTCAGTCAGTAGCTTCAAACATTTCTGGTATATGAATAACATGATGTTTTTCAATGGCAAAAATCAATGAATATTGTAAATGCACAAACAGTAATTTCTCCGCATTGCAAGGTGCAATTCTGAAATTTTTTGCTTTTTCCTGCTCCTCTTAGCATGATAAAGAAGATTCAAAGAGAGTGAGATGCCAACTCCTTTCATTCAGTCAGTAGCTTCAAACATTTCTGGTATATGAATAACATGATGTTTTTCAATGGCAAAAATCAATGAATATTGTAAATGCACAAACAGTAATTTCTCCGCATTGCAAGGTGCAATTCTGAAATTTTTTGCTTTTTCCTGCTCCTCTTAGCATGATAAAGAAGATTCAAAGAGAGTGAGGTGCCAGCTCCTTTCATTCAGTCAGTAGCTTCAAACATTTCTGGTATATGAATAACATGTTTTTCAATGGCAAAAATCAATGAATATTGTAAATGCACAAACAGTAATTTCTCCGCATTGCAAGGTGCAATTCTGAAATTTTTTGCTTTTTCCTGCTCCTCTTAGCATGATAAAGAAGATTCAAAGAGAGTGAGATGCCAGCTCCTTTCATTCAATCAGTAGCTTCAATCATTTCTGGACGTTTATCAATGGCAAAAATCAATGAATATTGTAAATGCACAAACAGTAATTTCTCCGCATTGCAAGGTGCAATTCTGAAATTTTTTGCTTTTTCCTGCTCCTCTTAGCATGATAAAGAAGATTCAAAGAGAGTGAGATGCCAGCTCCTTTCATTCAGTCAGTAGCTTCAATCATTTCTGGACGTTTTTCAATGGCAAAAATCAATGAATATTGTAAATGCACAAACAGTAATTTCTCCGCATTGCAAGGTGCAATTCTGAAATTTTTTGCTTTTTCCTGCTCCTCTTAGCATGATAAAGAAGATTCAAAGAGAGTGAGATGCCAGCTCCTTTGATTCAGTCAGTATCTTCAAACATTTCTGGTATATGAATAACATGATGTTTTTCAATGGCAAAAATCAATGAATATTGTAAATGCACAAACAGTAATTTCTCCGCATTGCAAGGTGCAAGTCTGAAATTTTTTGCTTTTTCCTGCTCCTCTTAGCATGATAAAGAAGATTCAAAGAGAGTGAGATGCCAGCTACTTTCATTCAGTCAGTAGCTTCAATCATTTCTGGACGTTTTTCAATGGTAAAAATCAATGAATATTGTAAATGCACAAACAGTAATTTCTCCACATTGCAAGGTGCAATTCTGAAATTTTTTGCTTTTTCCTGCTCCTCTTAGCATGATAAAGAAGATTCAAAGAGAGTGAGATGCCAGCTCCTTTCATTCAGTCAGAAGCATCAAACATTTCTGGTATATGAATAACATGATGTTTTTCAATGGCAAAAATCAATGAATATTGTAAATGCACAAACAGTAATTTCTCCGCATTGCAAGGTGCAAGTCTGAAATTTTTTGCTTTTTCCTGCTCCTCTTAGCATGATAAAGAAGATTCAAAGAGAGTGAGATGCCAGCTACTTTCATTCAGTCAGTAGCTTCAATCATTTCTGGACATTTTTCAATGGTAAAAATCAATGAATATTGTAAATGCACAAACAGTAATATCTCCACATTGCACGGTGCAATTCTGAAATTTTTAGCTTTTTCCTGTTAATCCTAGCATGATAAAGAAGATTCAAAGAGAGTGAGATGCCAGCTCCTTTCATTCAGTCAGTAGCTTCAAACATTTCTGGTATATGAAAAACATGTTTTTCAATGGCAAAAATCAATGAATATTGTAAATGCACAAACAGTAATATCTCCACATTGCAAGGTGCAATTCTGAAATTTTTTGCTTTTTCCTGTTAATCCTAGCATGATAAAGAAGATTCAAAGAGAGTGAGATGCCAGCTCCTTTCATTCAGTCAGTAGCTTCAAACATTTCTGGTATATGAAAAACATGTTTTTCAATGGCATAAATCAATGAATATTGTAAATGCACAAACAGTAATATCTCCACATTGCAAGGTGCAATTCTGAAATTTTTTGCTTTTTCCTGCTAATCCTAGCATGATAAAGAAGATTCAAAGAGAGTGAGATGCCAGCTCCTTTCATTCAGTCAGTAGCTTCAAACATTTCTGGTATATGAAAAACATGTTTTTCAATGGCAAAAATCAATGAATATTGTAAATGCACAAACAGTAATATCTCCACATTGCACGGTGCAATTCTGAAATTTTTAGCTTTTTCCTGTTAATCCTAGCATGATAAAGAAGATTCAAAGAGAGTGAGATGCCAGCTCCTTTCATTCAGTCAGTAGCTTCAAACATTTCTGGTATATGAAAAACATGTTTTTCAATGGCAAAAATCAATGAATATTGTAAATGCACAAACAGTAATATCTCCACATTGCAAGGTGCAATTCTGAAATTTTTTGCTTTTTCCTGTTAATCCTAGCATGATAAAGAAGATTCAAAGAGAGTGAGATGCCAGCTCCTTTCATTCAGTCAGTAGCTTCAAACATTTCTGGTATATGAAAAACATGTTTTTCAATGGCATAAATCAATGAATATTGTAAATGCACAAACAGTAATATCTCCACATTGCAAGGTGCAATTCTGAAATTTTTTGCTTTTTCCTGCTAATCCTAGCATGATAAAGAAGATTCAAAGAGAGTGAGATGCCAGCTCCTTTCATTCAGTCAGTAGCTTCAAACATTTCTGGTATATGAAAAACATGTTTTTCAATGGCAAAAATCAATGAATATTGTAAATGCACAAACAGTAATATCTCCACATTGCACGGTGCAATTCTGAAATTTTTAGCTTTTTCCTGTTAATCCTAGCATGATAAAGAAGATTCAAAGAGAGTGAGATGCCAGCTCCTTTCATTCAGTCAGTAGCTTCAAACATTTCTGGTATATGAAAAACATGTTTTTCAATGGCAAAAATCAATGAATATTGTAAATGCACAAACAGTAATATCTCCACATTGCAAGGTGCAATTCTGAAATTTTTTGCTTTTTCCTGCTAATCCTAGCATGATAAAGAAGATTCAAAGAGAGTGAGATGCCAGCTCCTTTCATTCAGTCAGTAGCTTCAAACATTTCTGGTATATGAAAAACATGTTTTTCAATGGCAAAAATCAATGAATATTGTAAATGCACAAACAGTAATATCTCCACATTGCACGGTGCAATTCTGAAATTTTTAGCTTTTTCCTGTTAATCCTAGCATGATAAAGAAGATTCAAAGAGAGTGAGATGCCAGCTCCTTTCATTCAGTCAGTAGCTTCAAACATTTCTGGTATATGAAAAACATGTTTTTCAATGGCAAAAATCAATGAATATTGTAAATGCACAAACAGTAATATCTCCACATTGCAAGGTGCAATTCTGAAATTTTTTGCTTTTTCCTGCTAATCCTAGCATGATAAAGAAGATTCAAAGAGAGTGAGATGCCAGCTCCTTTCATTCAGTCAGTAGCTTCAAACATTTCTGGTATATGAAAAACATGTTTTTCAATGGCAAAAATCAATGAATATTGTAAATGCACAAACAGTAATATCTCCACATTGCACGGTGCAATTCTGAAATTTTTAGCTTTTTCCTGTTAATCCTAGCATGATAAAGAAGATTCAAAGAGAGTGAGATGCCAGCTCCTTTCATTCAGTCAGTAGCTTCAAACATTTCTGGTATATGAAAAACATGTTTTTCAATGGCAAAAATCAATGAATATTGTAAATGCACAAACAGTAATATCTCCACATTGCAAGGTGCAATTCTGAAATTTTTTGCTTTTTCCTGCTAATCCTAGCATGATAAAGAAGATTCAAAGAGAGTGAGATGCCAGCTCCTTTCATTCAGTCAGTAGCTTCAAACATTTCTGGTATATGAAAAACATGTTTTTCAATGGCAAAAATCAACGAATATTGTAAATGCACAAACAGTAATATCTCCACATTGCACGGTGCAATTCTGAAATTTTTAGCTTTTTCCTGTTAATCCTAGCATGATAAAGAAGATTCAAAGAGAGTGAGATGCCAGCTCCTTTCATTCAGTCAGTAGCTTCAAACATTTCTGGTATATGAAAAACGTTTTTCAATGGCATAAATCAATGAATATTGTAAATGCACAAACAGTAATATCTCCACATTGCAAGGTGCAATTCTGAAATTTTTTGCTTTTTCCTGCTAATCCTAGCATGATAAAGAAGATTCAAAGAGAGTGAGATGCCAGCTCCTTTCATTCAGTCAGTAGCTTCAAACATTTCTGGTATATGAAAAACATGTTTTTCAATGGCAAAAATCAATGAATATTGTAAATGCACAAACAGTAATATCTCCACATTGCACGGTGCAATTCTGAAATTTTTAGCTTTTTCCTGTTAATCCTAGCATGATAAAGAAGATTCAAAGAGAGTGAGATGCCAGCTCCTTTCATTCAGTCAGTAGCTTCAAACATTTCTGGTATATGAAAAACATGTTTTTCAATGGCAAAAATCAATGAATATTGTAAATGCACAAACAGTAATATCTCCACATTGCAAGGTGCAATTCTGAAATTTTTTGCTTTTTCCTGCTAATCCTAGCATGATAAAGAAGATTCAAAGAGAGTGAGATGCCAGCTCCTTTCATTCAGTCAGTAGCTTCAAACATTTCTGGTATATGAAAAACATGTTTTTCAATGGCAAAAATCAATGAATATTGTAAATGCACAAACAGTAATATCTCCACATTGCACGGTGCAATTCTGAAATTTTTAGCTTTTTCCTGTTAATCCTAGCATGATAAAGAAGATTCAAAGAGAGTGAGATGCCAGCTCCTTTCATTCAGTCAGTAGCTTCAAACATTTCTGGTATATGAAAAACATGTTTTTCAATGGCAAAAATCAATGAATATTGTAAATGCACAAACAGTAATATCTCCACATTGCAAGGTGCAATTCTGAAATTTTTTGCTTTTTCCTGTTAATCCTAGCATGATAAAGAAGATTCAAAGAGAGTGAGATGCCAGCTCCTTTCATTCAGTCAGTAGCTTCAAACATTTCTGGTATATGAAAAACATGTTTTTCAATGGCAAAAATCAATGAATATTGTAAATGCACAAACAGTAATATCTCCACATTGCAAGGTGCAATTCTGAAATTTTTTGCTTTTTCCTGCTAATCCTAGCATGATAAAGAAGATTCAAAGAGAGTGAGATGCCAGCTCCTTTCATTCAGTCAGTAGCTTCAAACATTTCTGGTATATGAAAAACATGTTTTTCAATGGCAAAAATCAATGAATATTGTAAATGCACAAACAGTAATATCTCCACATTGCACGGTGCAATTCTGAAATTTTTAGCTTTTTCCTGTTAATCCTAGCATGATAAAGAAGATTCAAAGAGAGTGAGATGCCAGCTCCTTTCATTCAGTCAGTAGCTTCAAACATTTCTGGTATATGAAAAACATGTTTTTCAATGGCAAAAATCAATGAATATTGTAAATGCACAAACAGTAATATCTCCACATTGCAAGGTGCAATTCTGAAATTTTTTGCTTTTTCCTGCTAATCCTAGCATGATAAAGAAGATTCAAAGAGAGTGAGATGCCAGCTCCTTTCATTCAGTCAGTAGCTTCAAACATTTCTGGTATATGAAAAACATGTTTTTCAATGGCAAAAATCAATGAATATTGTAAATGCACAAACAGTAATATCTCCACATTGCACGGTGCAATTCTGAAATTTTTAGCTTTTTCCTGTTAATCCTAGCATGATAAAGAAGATTCAAAGAGAGTGAGATGCCAGCTCCTTTCATTCAGTCAGTAGCTTCAAACATTTCTGGTATATGAAAAACATGTTTTTCAATGGCAAAAATCAATGAATATTGTAAATGCACAAACAGTAATATCTCCACATTGCAAGGTGCAATTCTGAAATTTTTTGCTTTTTCCTGCTAATCCTAGCATGATAAAGAAGATTCAAAGAGAGTGAGATGCCAGCTCCTTTCATTCAGTCAGTAGCTTCAAACATTTCTGGTATATGAAAAACATGTTTTTCAATGGCAAAAATCAATGAATATTGTAAATGCACAAACAGTAATATCTCCACATTGCACGGTGCAATTCTGAAATTTTTAGCTTTTTCCTGTTAATCCTAGCATGATAAAGAAGATTCAAAGAGAGTGAGATGCCAGCTCCTTTCATTCAGTCAGTAGCTTCAAACATTTCTGGTATATGAAAAACATGTTTTTCAATGGCAAAAATCAATGAATATTGTAAATGCACAAACAGTAATATCTCCACATTGCAAGGTGCAATTCTGAAATTTTTTGCTTTTTCCTGTTAATCCTAGCATGATAAAGAAGATTCAAAGAGAGTGAGATGCCAGCTCCTTTCATTCAGTCAGTAGCTTCAAACATTTCTGGTATATGAAAAACATGTTTTTCAATGGCAAAAATCAATGAATATTGTAAATGCACAAACAGTAATATCTCCACATTGCAAGGTGCAATTCTGAAATTTTTTGCTTTTTCCTGCTAATCCTAGCATGATAAAGAAGATTCAAAGAGAGTGAGATGCCAGCTCCTTTCATTCAGTCAGTAGCTTCAAACATTTCTGGTATATGAAAAACATGTTTTTCAATGGCAAAAATCAATGAATATTGTAAATGCACAAACAGTAATATCTCCACATTGCACGGTGCAATTCTGAAATTTTTAGCTTTTTCCTGTTAATCCTAGCATGATAAAGAAGATTCAAAGAGAGTGAGATGCCAGCTCCTTTCATTCAGTCAGTAGCTTCAAACATTTCTGGTATATGAAAAACATGTTTTTCAATGGCAAAAATCAATGAATATTGTAAATGCACAAACAGTAATATCTCCACATTGCAAGGTGCAATTCTGAAATTTTTTGCTTTTTCCTGCTAATCCTAGCATGATAAAGAAGATTCAAAGAGAGTGAGATGCCAGCTCCTTTCATTCAGTCAGTAGCTTCAAACATTTCTGGTATATGAAAAACATGTTTTTCAATGGCAAAAATCAATGAATATTGTAAATGCACAAACAGTAATATCTCCACATTGCACGGTGCAATTCTGAAATTTTTAGCTTTTTCCTGTTAATCCTAGCATGATAAAGAAGATTCAAAGAGAGTGAGATGCCAGCTCCTTTCATTCAGTCAGTAGCTTCAAACATTTCTGGTATATGAAAAACATGTTTTTCAATGGCAAAAATCAATGAATATTGTAAATGCACAAACAGTAATATCTCCACATTGCAAGGTGCAATTCTGAAATTTTTTGCTTTTTCCTGCTAATCCTAGCATGATAAAGAAGATTCAAAGAGAGTGAGATGCCAGCTCCTTTCATTCAGTCAGTAGCTTCAAACATTTCTGGTATATGAAAAACATGTTTTTCAATGGCAAAAATCAATGAATATTGTAAATGCACAAACAGTAATATCTCCACATTGCACGGTGCAATTCTGAAATTTTTAGCTTTTTCCTGTTAATCCTAGCATGATAAAGAAGATTCAAAGAGAGTGAGATGCCAGCTCCTTTCATTCAGTCAGTAGCTTCAAACATTTCTGGTATATGAAAAACATGTTTTTCAATGGCAAAAATCAATGAATATTGTAAATGCACAAACAGTAATATCTCCACATTGCAAGGTGCAATTCTGAAATTTTTTGCTTTTTCCTGCTAATCCTAGCATGATAAAGAAGATTCAAAGAGAGTGAGATGCCAGCTCCTTTCATTCAGTCAGTAGCTTCAAACATTTCTGGTATATGAAAAACATGTTTTTCAATGGCAAAAATCAATGAATATTGTAAATGCACAAACAGTAATATCTCCACATTGCACGGTGCAATTCTGAAATTTTTAGCTTTTTCCTGTTAATCCTAGCATGATAAAGAAGATTCAAAGAGAGTGAGATGCCAGCTCCTTTGATTCAGTCAGTATCTTCAAACATTTCTGGTATATGAATAACATGATGTTTTTCAATGGCAAAAATCAATGAATATTGTAAATGCACAAACAGTAATTTCTCCGCATTGCAAGGTGCAAGTCTGAAATTTTTTGCTTTTTCCTGCTCCTCTTAGCATGATAAAGAAGATTCAAAGAGAGTGAGATGCCAGCTACTTTCATTCAGTCAGTAGCTTCAATCATTTCTGGACGTTTTTCAATGGTAAAAATCAATGAATATTGTAAATGCACAAACAGTAATTTCTCCACATTGCAAGGTGCAATTCTGAAATTTTTTGCTTTTTCCTGCTCCTCTTAGCATGATAAAGAAGATTCAAAGAGAGTGAGATGCCAGCTCCTTTCATTCAGTCAGAAGCATCAAACATTTCTGGTATATGAATAACATGATGTTTTTCAATGGCAAAAATCAATGAATATTGTAAATGCACAAACAGTAATTTCTCCGCATTGCAAGGTGCAAGTCTGAAATTTTTTGCTTTTTCCTGCTCCTCTTAGCATGATAAAGAAGATTCAAAGAGAGTGAGATGCCAGCTACTTTCATTCAGTCAGTAGCTTCAATCATTTCTGGACGTTTTTCAATGGTAAAAATCAATGAATATTGTAAATGCACAAACAGTAATATCTCCACATTGCACGGTGCAATTCTGAAATTTTTAGCTTTTTCCTGTTAATCCTAGCATGATAAAGAAGATTCAAAGAGAGTGAGATGCCAGCTCCTTTCATTCAGTAAGTAGCTTCAAACATTTCTGGTATATGAAAAACATGTTTTTCAATGGCAAAAATCAATGAATATTGTAAATGCACAAACAGTAATATCTCCACATTGCAAGGTGCAATTCTGAAATTTTTTGCTTTTTCCTGTTAATCCTAGCATGATAAAGAAGATTCAAAGAGAGTGAGATGCCAGCTCCTTTCATTCAGTCAGTAGCTTCAAACATTTCTGGTATATGAAAAACATGTTTTTCAATGGCATAAATCAATGAATATTGTAAATGCACAAACAGTAATATCTCCACATTGCAAGGTGCAATTCTGAAATTTTTTGCTTTTTCCTGCTAATCCTAGCATGATAAAGAAGATTCAAAGAGAGTGAGATGCCAGCTCCTTTCATTCAGTCAGTAGCTTCAAACATTTCTGGTATATGAAAAACATGTTTTTCAATGGCAAAAATCAATGAATATTGTAAATGCACAAACAGTAATATCTCCACATTGCACGGTGCAATTCTGAAATTTTTAGCTTTTTCCTGTTAATCCTAGCATGATAAAGAAGATTCAAAGAGAGTGAGATGCCAGCTCCTTTCATTCAGTCAGTAGCTTCAAACATTTCTGGTATATGAAAAACATGTTTTTCAATGGCATAAATCAATGAATATTGTAAATGCACAAACAGTAATATCTCCACATTGCAAGGTGCAATTCTGAAATTTTTTGCTTTTTCCTGCTAATCCTAGCATGATAAAGAAGATTCAAAGAGAGTGAGATGCCAGCTACTTTCATTCAGTCAGTAGCTTCAATCATTTCTGGACGTTTTTCAATGGTAAAAATCAATGAATATTGTAAATGCACAAACAGTAATATCTCCACATTGCACGGTGCAATTCTGAAATTTTTAGCTTTTTCCTGTTAATCCTAGCATGATAAAGAAGATTCAAAGAGAGTGAGATGCCAGCTCCTTTCATTCAGTAAGTAGCTTCAAACATTTCTGGTATATGAAAAACATGTTTTTCAATGGCAAAAATCAATGAATATTGTAAATGCACAAACAGTAATATCTCCACATTGCAAGGTGCAATTCTGAAATTTTTTGCTTTTTCCTGTTAATCCTAGCATGATAAAGAAGATTCAAAGAGAGTGAGATGCCAGCTCCTTTCATTCAGTCAGTAGCTTCAAACATTTCTGGTATATGAAAAACATGTTTTTCAATGGCATAAATCAATGAATATTGTAAATGCACAAACAGTAATATCTCCACATTGCAAGGTGCAATTCTGAAATTTTTTGCTTTTTCCTGCTAATCCTAGCATGATAAAGAAGATTCAAAGAGAGTGAGATGCCAGCTCCTTTCATTCAGTCAGTAGCTTCAAACATTTCTGGTATATGAAAAACATGTTTTTCAATGGCAAAAATCAATGAATATTGTAAATGCACAAACAGTAATATCTCCACATTGCACGGTGCAATTCTGAAATTTTTAGCTTTTTCCTGTTAATCCTAGCATGATAAAGAAGATTCAAAGAGAGTGAGATGCCAGCTCCTTTCATTCAGTCAGTAGCTTCAAACATTTCTGGTATATGAAAAACATGTTTTTCAATGGCAAAAATCAATGAATATTGTAAATGCACAAACAGTAATATCTCCACATTGCAAGGTGCAATTCTGAAATTTTTTGCTTTTTCCTGTTAATCCTAGCATGATAAAGAAGATTCAAAGAGAGTGAGATGCCAGCTCCTTTCATTCAGTCAGTAGCTTCAAACATTTCTGGTATATGAAAAACATGTTTTTCAATGGCATAAATCAATGAATATTGTAAATGCACAAACAGTAATATCTCCACATTGCAAGGTGCAATTCTGAAATTTTTTGCTTTTTCCTGCTAATCCTAGCATGATAAAGAAGATTCAAAGAGAGTGAGATGCCAGCTCCTTTCATTCAGTCAGTAGCTTCAAACATTTCTGGTATATGAAAAACATGTTTTTCAATGGCAAAAATCAATGAATATTGTAAATGCACAAACAGTAATATCTCCACATTGCACGGTGCAATTCTGAAATTTTTAGCTTTTTCCTGTTAATCCTAGCATGATAAAGAAGATTCAAAGAGAGTGAGATGCCAGCTCCTTTCATTCAGTCAGTAGCTTCAAACATTTCTGGTATATGAAAAACATGTTTTTCAATGGCATAAATCAATGAATATTGTAAATGCACAAACAGTAATATCTCCACATTGCAAGGTGCAATTCTGAAATTTTTTGCTTTTTCCTGCTAATCCTAGCATGATAAAGAAGATTCAAAGAGAGTGAGATGCCAGCTCCTTTCATTCAGTCAGTAGCTTCAAACATTTCTGGTATATGAAAAACATGTTTTTCAATGGCAAAAATCAATGAATATTGTAAATGCACAAACAGTAATATCTCCACATTGCACGGTGCAATTCTGAAATTTTTAGCTTTTTCCTGTTAATCCTAGCATGATAAAGAAGATTCAAAGAGAGTGAGATGCCAGCTCCTTTCATTCAGTCAGTAGCTTCAAACATTTCTGGTATATGAAAAACATGTTTTTCAATGGCAAAAATCAATGAATATTGTAAATGCACAAACAGTAATATCTCCACATTGCACGGTGCAATTCTGAAATTTTTAGCTTTTTCCTGTTAATCCTAGCATGATAAAGAAGATTCAAAGAGAGTGAGATGCCAGCTCCTTTCATTCAGTCAGTAGCTTCAAACATTTCTGGTATATGAAAAACATGTTTTTCAATGGCAAAAATCAATGAATATTGTAAATGCACAAACAGTAATATCTCCACATTGCAAGGTGCAATTCTGAAATTTTTTGCTTTTTCCTGCTAATCCTAGCATGATAAAGAAGATTCAAAGAGAGTGAGATGCCAGCTCCTTTCATTCAGTCAGTAGCTTCAAACATTTCTGGTATATGAAAAACATGTTTTTCAATGGCAAAAATCAATGAATATTGTAAATGCACAAACAGTAATATCTCCACATTGCACGGTGCAATTCTGAAATTTTTAGCTTTTTCCTGTTAATCCTAGCATGATAAAGAAGATTCAAAGAGAGTGAGATGCCAGCTCCTTTCATTCAGTCAGTAGCTTCAAACATTTCTGGTATATGAAAAACATGTTTTTCAATGGCAAAAATCAATGAATATTGTAAATGCACAAACAGTAATATCTCCACATTGCAAGGTGCAATTCTGAAATTTTTTGCTTTTTCCTGCTAATCCTAGCATGATAAAGAAGATTCAAAGAGAGTGAGATGCCAGCTCCTTTCATTCAGTCAGTAGCTTCAAACATTTCTGGTATATGAAAAACATGTTTTTCAATGGCAAAAATCAATGAATATTGTAAATGCACAAACAGTAATATCTCCACATTGCACGGTGCAATTCTGAAATTTTTAGCTTTTTCCTGTTAATCCTAGCATGATAAAGAAGATTCAAAGAGAGTGAGATGCCAGCTCCTTTCATTCAGTCAGTAGCTTCAAACATTTCTGGTATATGAAAAACATGTTTTTCAATGGCATAAATCAATGAATATTGTAAATGCACAAACAGTAATATCTCCACATTGCAAGGTGCAATTCTGAAATTTTTTGCTTTTTCCTGCTAATCCTAGCATGATAAAGAAGATTCAAAGAGAGTGAGATGCCAGCTCCTTTCATTCAGTCAGTAGCTTCAAACATTTCTGGTATATGAAAAACATGTTTTTCAATGGCAAAAATCAATGAATATTGTAAATGCACAAACAGTAATATCTCCACATTGCACGGTGCAATTCTGAAATTTTTAGCTTTTTCCTGTTAATCCTAGCATGATAAAGAAGATTCAAAGAGAGTGAGATGCCAGCTCCTTTCATTCAGTCAGTAGCTTCAAACATTTCTGGTATATGAAAAACATGTTTTTCAATGGCAAAAATCAATGAATATTGTAAATGCACAAACAGTAATATCTCCACATTGCAAGGTGCAATTCTGAAATTTTTTGCTTTTTCCTGCTAATCCTAGCATGATAAAGAAGATTCAAAGAGAGTGAGATGCCAGCTCCTTTCATTCAGTCAGTAGCTTCAAACATTTCTGGTATATGAAAAACATGTTTTTCAATGGCAAAAATCAATGAATATTGTAAATGCACAAACAGTAATATCTCCACATTGCACGGTGCAATTCTGAAATTTTTAGCTTTTTCCTGTTAATCCTAGCATGATAAAGAAGATTCAAAGAGAGTGAGATGCCAGCTCCTTTCATTCAGTCAGTAGCTTCAAACATTTCTGGTATATGAAAAACATGTTTTTCAATGGCAAAAATCAATGAATATTGTAAATGCACAAACAGTAATATCTCCACATTGCAAGGTGCAATTCTGAAATTTTTTGCTTTTTCCTGTTAATCCTAGCATGATAAAGAAGATTCAAAGAGAGTGAGATGCCAGCTCCTTTCATTCAGTCAGTAGCTTCAAACATTTCTGGTATATGAAAAACATGTTTTTCAATGGCAAAAATCAATGAATATTGTAAATGCACAAACAGTAATATCTCCACATTGCAAGGTGCAATTCTGAAATTTTTTGCTTTTTCCTGCTAATCCTAGCATGATAAAGAAGATTCAAAGAGAGTGAGATGCCAGCTCCTTTCATTCAGTCAGTAGCTTCAAACATTTCTGGTATATGAAAAACATGTTTTTCAATGGCAAAAATCAATGAATATTGTAAATGCACAAACAGTAATATCTCCACATTGCACGGTGCAATTCTGAAATTTTTAGCTTTTTCCTGTTAATCCTAGCATGATAAAGAAGATTCAAAGAGAGTGAGATGCCAGCTCCTTTCATTCAGTCAGTAGCTTCAAACATTTCTGGTATATGAAAAACATGTTTTTCAATGGCAAAAATCAATGAATATTGTAAATGCACAAACAGTAATATCTCCACATTGCAAGGTGCAATTCTGAAATTTTTTGCTTTTTCCTGCTAATCCTAGCATGATAAATAAGATTCAAAGAGAGTGAGATGCCAGCTCCTTTCATTCAGTCAGTAGCTTCAAACATTTCTGGTATATGAAAAACATGTTTTTCAATGGCAAAAATCAATGAATATTGTAAATGCACAAACAGTAATATCTCCACATTGCACGGTGCAATTCTGAAATTTTTAGCTTTTTCCTGTTAATCCTAGCATGATAAAGAAGATTCAAAGAGAGTGAGATGCCAGCTCCTTTCATTCAGTCAGTAGCTTCAAACATTTCTGGTATATGAAAAACATGTTTTTCAATGGCAAAAATCAATGAATATTGTAAATGCACAAACTAATATCTCCACATTGCAAGGTGCAATTCTGAAATTTTTTGCTTTTTCCTGTTAATCCTAGCATGATAAAGAAGATTCAAAGAGAGTGAGATGCCAGCTCCTTTCATTCAGTCAGTAGCTTCAAACATTTCTGGTATATGAAAAACATGTTTTTCAATGGCAAAAATCAATGAATATTGTAAATGCACAAACAGTAATATCTCCACATTGCAAGGTGCAATTCTGAAATTTTTTGCTTTTTCCTGCTAATCCTAGCATGATAAAGAAGATTCAAAGAGAGTGAGATGCCAGCTCCTTTCATTCAGTCAGTAGCTTCAAACATTTCTGGTATATGAAAAACATGTTTTTCAATGGCAAAAATCAATGAATATTGTAAATGCACAAACAGTAATATCTCCACATTGCAAGGTGCAATTCTGAAATTTTTTGCTTTTTCCTGCTAATCCTAGCATGATAAAGAAGATTCAAAGAGAGTGAGATGCCAGCTCCTTTCATTCAATCAGTAGCTTCAATCATTTCTGGACGTTTATCAATGGCAAAAATCAATGAATATTGTAAATGCACAAACAGTAATTTCTCCGCATTGCAAGGTGCAATTCTGAAATTTTTTGCTTTTTCCTGCTCCTCTTAGCATGATAAAGAAGATTCAAAGAGAGTGAGATGCCAGCTCCTTTCATTCAGTCAGTAGCTTCAATCATTTCTGGACGTTTTTCAATGGCAAAAATCAATGAATATTGTAAATGCACAAACAGTAATTTCTCCGCATTGCAAGGTGCAATTCTGAAATTTTTTGCTTTTTCCTGCTCCTCTTAGCATGATAAAGAAGATTCAAAGAGAGTGAGATGCCAGCTCCTTTGATTCAGTCAGTATCTTCAAACATTTCTGGTATATGAATAACATGATGTTTTTCAATGGCAAAAATCAATGAATATTGTAAATGCACAAACAGTAATTTCTCCGCATTGCAAGGTGCAAGTCTGAAATTTTTTGCTTTTTCCTGCTCCTCTTAGCATGATAAAGAAGATTCAAAGAGAGTGAGATGCCAGCTACTTTCATTCAGTCAGTAGCTTCAATCATTTCTGGACGTTTTTCAATGGTAAAAATCAATGAATATTGTAAATGCACAAACAGTAATTTCTCCACATTGCAAGGTGCAATTCTGAAATTTTTTGCTTTTTCCTGCTCCTCTTAGCATGATAAAGAAGATTCAAAGAGAGTGAGATGCCAGCTCCTTTCATTCAGTCAGAAGCATCAAACATTTCTGGTATATGAATAACATGATGTTTTTCAATGGCAAAAATCAATGAATATTGTAAATGCACAAACAGTAATTTCTCCGCATTGCAAGGTGCAAGTCTGAAATTTTTTGCTTTTTCCTGCTCCTCTTAGCATGATAAAGAAGATTCAAAGAGAGTGAGATGCCAGCTACTTTCATTCAGTCAGTAGCTTCAATCATTTCTGGACGTTTTTCAATGGTAAAAATCAATGAATATTGTAAATGCACAAACAGTAATATCTCCACATTGCACGGTGCAATTCTGAAATTTTTAGCTTTTTCCTGTTAATCCTAGCATGATAAAGAAGATTCAAAGAGAGTGAGATGCCAGCTCCTTTCATTCAGTCAGTAGCTTCAAACATTTCTGGTATATGAAAAACATGTTTTTCAATGGCAAAAATCAATGAATATTGTAAATGCACAAACAGTAATATCTCCACATTGCAAGGTGCAATTCTGAAATTTTTTGCTTTTTCCTGTTAATCCTAGCATGATAAAGAAGATTCAAAGAGAGTGAGATGCCAGCTCCTTTCATTCAGTCAGTAGCTTCAAACATTTCTGGTATATGAAAAACATGTTTTTCAATGGCATAAATCAATGAATATTGTAAATGCACAAACAGTAATATCTCCACATTGCAAGGTGCAATTCTGAAATTTTTTGCTTTTTCCTGCTAATCCTAGCATGATAAAGAAGATTCAAAGAGAGTGAGATGCCAGCTCCTTTCATTCAGTCAGTAGCTTCAAACATTTCTGGTATATGAAAAACATGTTTTTCAATGGCAAAAATCAATGAATATTGTAAATGCACAAACAGTAATATCTCCACATTGCACGGTGCAATTCTGAAATTTTTAGCTTTTTCCTGTTAATCCTAGCATGATAAAGAAGATTCAAAGAGAGTGAGATGCCAGCTCCTTTCATTCAGTCAGTAGCTTCAAACATTTCTGGTATATGAAAAACATGTTTTTCAATGGCAAAAATCAATGAATATTGTAAATGCACAAACAGTAATATCTCCACATTGCAAGGTGCAATTCTGAAATTTTTTGCTTTTTCCTGTTAATCCTAGCATGATAAAGAAGATTCAAAGAGAGTGAGATGCCAGCTCCTTTCATTCAGTCAGTAGCTTCAAACATTTCTGGTATATGAAAAACATGTTTTTCAATGGCATAAATCAATGAATATTGTAAATGCACAAACAGTAATATCTCCACATTGCAAGGTGCAATTCTGAAATTTTTAGCTTTTTCCTGCTAATCCTAGCATGATAAAGAAGATTCAAAGAGAGTGAGATGCCAGCTCCTTTCATTCAGTCAGTAGCTTCAAACATTTCTGGTATATGAAAAACATGTTTTTCAATGGCATAAATCAATGAATATTGTAAATGCACAAACAGTAATATCTCCACATTGCAAGGTGCAATTCTGAAATTTTTTGCTTTTTCCTGCTAATCCTAGCATGATAAAGAAGATTCAAAGAGAGTGAGATGCCAGCTCCTTTCATTCAGTCAGTAGCTTCAAACATTTCTGGTATATGAAAAACATGTTTTTCAATGGCAAAAATCAATGAATATTGTAAATGCACAAACAGTAATATCTCCACATTGCACGGTGCAATTCTGAAATTTTTAGCTTTTTCCTGTTAATCCTAGCATGATAAAGAAGATTCAAAGAGAGTGAGATGCCAGCTCCTTTCATTCAGTCAGTAGCTTCAAACATTTCTGGTATATGAAAAACATGTTTTTCAATGGCAAAAATCAATGAATATTGTAAATGCACAAACAGTAATATCTCCACATTGCAAGGTGCAATTCTGAAATTTTTTGCTTTTTCCTGCTAATCCTAGCATGATAAAGAAGATTCAAAGAGAGTGAGATGCCAGCTCCTTTCATTCAGTCAGTAGCTTCAAACATTTCTGGTATATGAAAAACATGTTTTTCAATGGCAAAAATCAATGAATATTGTAAATGCACAAACAGTAATATCTCCACATTGCACGGTGCAATTCTGAAATTTTTAGCTTTTTCCTGTTAATCCTAGCATGATAAAGAAGATTCAAAGAGAGTGAGATGCCAGCTCCTTTCATTCAGTCAGTAGCTTCAAACATTTCTGGTATATGAAAAACATGTTTTTCAATGGCAAAAATCAATGAATATTGTAAATGCACAAACAGTAATATCTCCACATTGCAAGGTGCAATTCTGAAATTTTTTGCTTTTTCCTGCTAATCCTAGCATGATAAAGAAGATTCAAAGAGAGTGAGATGCCAGCTCCTTTCATTCAGTCAGTAGCTTCAAACATTTCTGGTATATGAAAAACATGTTTTTCAATGGCAAAAATCAATGAATATTGTAAATGCACAAACAGTAATATCTCCACATTGCACGGTGCAATTCTGAAATTTTTAGCTTTTTCCTGTTAATCCTAGCATGATAAAGAAGATTCAAAGAGAGTGAGATGCCAGCTCCTTTCATTCAGTCAGTAGCTTCAAACATTTCTGGTATATGAAAAACATGTTTTTCAATGGCAAAAATCAATGAATATTGTAAATGCACAAACAGTAATATCTCCACATTGCAAGGTGCAATTCTGAAATTTTTTGCTTTTTCCTGCTAATCCTAGCATGATAAAGAAGATTCAAAGAGAGTGAGATGCCAGCTCCTTTCATTCAGTCAGTAGCTTCAAACATTTCTGGTATATGAAAAACATGTTTTTCAATGGCAAAAATCAATGAATATTGTAAATGCACAAACAGTAATATCTCCACATTGCACGGTGCAATTCTGAAATTTTTAGCTTTTTCCTGTTAATCCTAGCATGATAAAGAAGATTCAAAGAGAGTGAGATGCCAGCTCCTTTCATTCAGTCAGTAGCTTCAAACATTTCTGGTATATGAAAAACATGTTTTTCAATGGCATAAATCAATGAATATTGTAAATGCACAAACAGTAATATCTCCACATTGCAAGGTGCAATTCTGAAATTTTTTGCTTTTTCCTGCTAATCCTAGCATGATAAAGAAGATTCAAAGAGAGTGAGATGCCAGCTCCTTTCATTCAGTCAGTAGCTTCAAACATTTCTGGTATATGAAAAACATGTTTTTCAATGGCAAAAATCAATGAATATTGTAAATGCACAAACAGTAATATCTCCACATTGCACGGTGCAATTCTGAAATTTTTAGCTTTTTCCTGTTAATCCTAGCATGATAAAGAAGATTCAAAGAGAGTGAGATGCCAGCTCCTTTCATTCAGTCAGTAGCTTCAAACATTTCTGGTATATGAAAAACATGTTTTTCAATGGCAAAAATCAATGAATATTGTAAATGCACAAACAGTAATATCTCCACATTGCAAGGTGCAATTCTGAAATTTTTTGCTTTTTCCTGCTAATCCTAGCATGATAAAGAAGATTCAAAGAGAGTGAGATGCCAGCTCCTTTCATTCAGTCAGTAGCTTCAAACATTTCTGGTATATGAAAAACATGTTTTTCAATGGCAAAAATCAATGAATATTGTAAATGCACAAACAGTAATATCTCCACATTGCACGGTGCAATTCTGAAATTTTTAGCTTTTTCCTGTTAATCCTAGCATGATAAAGAAGATTCAAAGAGAGTGAGATGCCAGCTCCTTTCATTCAGTCAGTAGCTTCAAACATTTCTGGTATATGAAAAACATGTTTTTCAATGGCAAAAATCAATGAATATTGTAAATGCACAAACAGTAATATCTCCACATTGCAAGGTGCAATTCTGAAATTTTTTGCTTTTTCCTGTTAATCCTAGCATGATAAAGAAGATTCAAAGAGAGTGAGATGCCAGCTCCTTTCATTCAGTCAGTAGCTTCAAACATTTCTGGTATATGAAAAACATGTTTTTCAATGGCAAAAATCAATGAATATTGTAAATGCACAAACAGTAATATCTCCACATTGCAAGGTGCAATTCTGAAATTTTTTGCTTTTTCCTGCTAATCCTAGCATGATAAAGAAGATTCAAAGAGAGTGAGATGCCAGCTCCTTTCATTCAGTCAGTAGCTTCAAACATTTCTGGTATATGAAAAACATGTTTTTCAATGGCAAAAATCAATGAATATTGTAAATGCACAAACAGTAATATCTCCACATTGCACGGTGCAATTCTGAAATTTTTAGCTTTTTCCTGTTAATCCTAGCATGATAAAGAAGATTCAAAGAGAGTGAGATGCCAGCTCCTTTCATTCAGTCAGTAGCTTCAAACATTTCTGGTATATGAAAAACATGTTTTTCAATGGCAAAAATCAATGAATATTGTAAATGCACAAACAGTAATATCTCCACATTGCAAGGTGCAATTCTGAAATTTTTTGCTTTTTCCTGCTAATCCTAGCATGATAAATAAGATTCAAAGAGAGTGAGATGCCAGCTCCTTTCATTCAGTCAGTAGCTTCAAACATTTCTGGTATATGAAAAACATGTTTTTCAATGGCAAAAATCAATGAATATTGTAAATGCACAAACAGTAATATCTCCACATTGCACGGTGCAATTCTGAAATTTTTAGCTTTTTCCTGTTAATCCTAGCATGATAAAGAAGATTCAAAGAGAGTGAGATGCCAGCTCCTTTCATTCAGTCAGTAGCTTCAAACATTTCTGGTATATGAAAAACATGTTTTTCAATGGCAAAAATCAATGAATATTGTAAATGCACAAACAGTAATATCTCCACATTGCAAGGTGCAATTCTGAAATTTTTTGCTTTTTCCTGTTAATCCTAGCATGATAAAGAAGATTCAAAGAGAGTGAGATGCCAGCTCCTTTCATTCAGTCAGTAGCTTCAAACATTTCTGGTATATGAAAAACATGTTTTTCAATGGCAAAAATCAATGAATATTGTAAATGCACAAACAGTAATATCTCCACATTGCAAGGTGCAATTCTGAAATTTTTTGCTTTTTCCTGCTAATCCTAGCATGATAAAGAAGATTCAAAGAGAGTGAGATGCCAGCTCCTTTCATTCAGTCAGTAGCTTCAAACATTTCTGGTATATGAAAAACATGTTTTTCAATGGCAAAAATCAATGAATATTGTAAATGCACAAACAGTAATATCTCCACATTGCAAGGTGCAATTCTGAAATTTTTTGCTTTTTCCTGCTAATCCTAGCATGATAAAGAAGATTCAAAGAGAGTGAGATGCCAGCTCCTTTCATTCAATCAGTAGCTTCAATCATTTCTGGACGTTTATCAATGGCAAAAATCAATGAATATTGTAAATGCACAAACAGTAATTTCTCCGCATTGCAAGGTGCAATTCTGAAATTTTTTGCTTTTTCCTGCTCCTCTTAGCATGATAAAGAAGATTCAAAGAGAGTGAGATGCCAGCTCCTTTCATTCAGTCAGTAGCTTCAATCATTTCTGGACGTTTTTCAATGGCAAAAATCAATGAATATTGTAAATGCACAAACAGTAATTTCTCCGCATTGCAAGGTGCAATTCTGAAATTTTTTGCTTTTTCCTGCTCCTCTTAGCATGATAAAGAAGATTCAAAGAGAGTGAGATGCCAGCTCCTTTGATTCAGTCAGTATCTTCAAACATTTCTGGTATATGAATAACATGATGTTTTTCAATGGCAAAAATCAATGAATATTGTAAATGCACAAACAGTAATTTCTCCGCATTGCAAGGTGCAAGTCTGAAATTTTTTGCTTTTTCCTGCTCCTCTTAGCATGATAAAGAAGATTCAAAGAGAGTGAGATGCCAGCTACTTTCATTCAGTCAGTAGCTTCAATCATTTCTGGACGTTTTTCAATGGTAAAAATCAATGAATATTGTAAATGCACAAACAGTAATTTCTCCACATTGCAAGGTGCAATTCTGAAATTTTTTGCTTTTTCCTGCTCCTCTTAGCATGATAAAGAAGATTCAAAGAGAGTGAGATGCCAGCTCCTTTCATTCAGTCAGAAGCATCAAACATTTCTGGTATATGAATAACATGATGTTTTTCAATGGCAAAAATCAATGAATATTGTAAATGCACAAACAGTAATTTCTCCGCATTGCAAGGTGCAAGTCTGAAATTTTTTGCTTTTTCCTGCTCCTCTTAGCATGATAAAGAAGATTCAAAGAGAGTGAGATGCCAGCTACTTTCATTCAGTCAGTAGCTTCAATCATTTCTGGACGTTTTTCAATGGTAAAAATCAATGAATATTGTAAATGCACAAACAGTAATATCTCCACATTGCACGGTGCAATTCTGAAATTTTTAGCTTTTTCCTGTTAATCCTAGCATGATAAAGAAGATTCAAAGAGAGTGAGATGCCAGCTCCTTTCATTCAGTCAGTAGCTTCAAACATTTCTGGTATATGAAAAACATGTTTTTCAATGGCAAAAATCAATGAATATTGTAAATGCACAAACAGTAATATCTCCACATTGCAAGGTGCAATTCTGAAATTTTTTGCTTTTTCCTGTTAATCCTAGCATGATAAAGAAGATTCAAAGAGAGTGAGATGCCAGCTCCTTTCATTCAGTCAGTAGCTTCAAACATTTCTGGTATATGAAAAACATGTTTTTCAATGGCATAAATCAATGAATATTGTAAATGCACAAACAGTAATATCTCCACATTGCAAGGTGCAATTCTGAAATTTTTTGCTTTTTCCTGCTAATCCTAGCATGATAAAGAAGATTCAAAGAGAGTGAGATGCCAGCTCCTTTCATTCAGTCAGTAGCTTCAAACATTTCTGGTATATGAAAAACATGTTTTTCAATGGCAAAAATCAATGAATATTGTAAATGCACAAACAGTAATATCTCCACATTGCACGGTGCAATTCTGAAATTTTTAGCTTTTTCCTGTTAATCCTAGCATGATAAAGAAGATTCAAAGAGAGTGAGATGCCAGCTCCTTTCATTCAGTCAGTAGCTTCAAACATTTCTGGTATATGAAAAACATGTTTTTCAATGGCAAAAATCAATGAATATTGTAAATGCACAAACAGTAATATCTCCACATTGCAAGGTGCAATTCTGAAATTTTTTGCTTTTTCCTGTTAATCCTAGCATGATAAAGAAGATTCAAAGAGAGTGAGATGCCAGCTCCTTTCATTCAGTCAGTAGCTTCAAACATTTCTGGTATATGAAAAACATGTTTTTCAATGGCATAAATCAATGAATATTGTAAATGCACAAACAGTAATATCTCCACATTGCAAGGTGCAATTCTGAAATTTTTTGCTTTTTCCTGCTAATCCTAGCATGATAAAGAAGATTCAAAGAGAGTGAGATGCCAGCTCCTTTCATTCAGTCAGTAGCTTCAAACATTTCTGGTATATGAAAAACATGTTTTTCAATGGCAAAAATCAATGAATATTGTAAATGCACAAACAGTAATATCTCCACATTGCACGGTGCAATTCTGAAATTTTTAGCTTTTTCCTGTTAATCCTAGCATGATAAAGAAGATTCAAAGAGAGTGAGATGCCAGCTCCTTTCATTCAGTCAGTAGCTTCAAACATTTCTGGTATATGAAAAACATGTTTTTCAATGGCATAAATCAATGAATATTGTAAATGCACAAACAGTAATATCTCCACATTGCAAGGTGCAATTCTGAAATTTTTTGCTTTTTCCTGCTAATCCTAGCATGATAAAGAAGATTCAAAGAGAGTGAGATGCCAGCTCCTTTCATTCAGTCAGTAGCTTCAAACATTTCTGGTATATGAAAAACATGTTTTTCAATGGCAAAAATCAATGAATATTGTAAATGCACAAACAGTAATATCTCCACATTGCACGGTGCAATTCTGAAATTTTTAGCTTTTTCCTGTTAATCCTAGCATGATAAAGAAGATTCAAAGAGAGTGAGATGCCAGCTCCTTTCATTCAGTCAGTAGCTTCAAACATTTCTGGTATATGAAAAACATGTTTTTCAATGGCAAAAATCAATGAATATTGTAAATGCACAAACAGTAATATCTCCACATTGCAAGGTGCAATTCTGAAATTTTTTGCTTTTTCCTGTTAATCCTAGCATGATAAAGAAGATTCAAAGAGAGTGAGATGCCAGCTCCTTTCATTCAGTCAGTAGCTTCAAACATTTCTGGTATATGAAAAACATGTTTTTCAATGGCAAAAATCAATGAATATTGTAAATGCACAAACAGTAATATCTCCACATTGCAAGGTGCAATTCTGAAATTTTTTGCTTTTTCCTGCTAATCCTAGCATGATAAAGAAGATTCAAAGAGAGTGAGATGCCAGCTCCTTTCATTCAGTCAGTAGCTTCAAACATTTCTGGTATATGAAAAACATGTTTTTCAATGGCAAAAATCAATGAATATTGTAAATGCACAAACAGTAATATCTCCACATTGCACGGTGCAATTCTGAAATTTTTAGCTTTTTCCTGTTAATCCTAGCATGATAAAGAAGATTCAAAGAGAGTGAGATGCCAGCTCCTTTCATTCAGTCAGTAGCTTCAAACATTTCTGGTATATGAAAAACATGTTTTTCAATGGCAAAAATCAATGAATATTGTAAATGCACAAACAGTAATATCTCCACATTGCAAGGTGCAATTCTGAAATTTTTTGCTTTTTCCTGCTAATCCTAGCATGATAAATAAGATTCAAAGAGAGTGAGATGCCAGCTCCTTTCATTCAGTCAGTAGCTTCAAACATTTCTGGTATATGAAAAACATGTTTTTCAATGGCAAAAATCAATGAATATTGTAAATGCACAAACAGTAATATCTCCACATTGCACGGTGCAATTCTGAAATTTTTAGCTTTTTCCTGTTAATCCTAGCATGATAAAGAAGATTCAAAGAGAGTGAGATGCCAGCTCCTTTCATTCAGTCAGTAGCTTCAAACATTTCTGGTATATGAAAAACATGTTTTTCAATGGCAAAAATCAATGAATATTGTAAATGCACAAACAGTAATATCTCCACATTGCAAGGTGCAATTCTGAAATTTTTTGCTTTTTCCTGTTAATCCTAGCATGATAAAGAAGATTCAAAGAGAGTGAGATGCCAGCTCCTTTCATTCAGTCAGTAGCTTCAAACATTTCTGGTATATGAAAAACATGTTTTTCAATGGCAAAAATCAATGAATATTGTAAATGCACAAACAGTAATATCTCCACATTGCAAGGTGCAATTCTGAAATTTTTTGCTTTTTCCTGCTAATCCTAGCATGATAAAGAAGATTCAAAGAGAGTGAGATGCCAGCTCCTTTCATTCAGTCAGTAGCTTCAAACATTTCTGGTATATGAAAAACATGTTTTTCAATGGCAAAAATCAATGAATATTGTAAATGCACAAACAGTAATATCTCCACATTGCAAGGTGCAATTCTGAAATTTTTTGCTTTTTCCTGCTAATCCTAGCATGATAAAGAAGATTCAAAGAGAGTGAGATGCCAGCTCCTTTCATTCAATCAGTAGCTTCAATCATTTCTGGACGTTTATCAATGGCAAAAATCAATGAATATTGTAAATGCACAAACAGTAATTTCTCCGCATTGCAAGGTGCAATTCTGAAATTTTTTGCTTTTTCCTGCTCCTCTTAGCATGATAAAGAAGATTCAAAGAGAGTGAGATGCCAGCTCCTTTCATTCAGTCAGTAGCTTCAATCATTTCTGGACGTTTTTCAATGGCAAAAATCAATGAATATTGTAAATGCACAAACAGTAATTTCTCCGCATTGCAAGGTGCAATTCTGAAATTTTTTGCTTTTTCCTGCTCCTCTTAGCATGATAAAGAAGATTCAAAGAGAGTGAGATGCCAGCTCCTTTGATTCAGTCAGTATCTTCAAACATTTCTGGTATATGAATAACATGATGTTTTTCAATGGCAAAAATCAATGAATATTGTAAATGCACAAACAGTAATTTCTCCGCATTGCAAGGTGCAAGTCTGAAATTTTTTGCTTTTTCCTGCTCCTCTTAGCATGATAAAGAAGATTCAAAGAGAGTGAGATGCCAGCTACTTTCATTCAGTCAGTAGCTTCAATCATTTCTGGACGTTTTTCAATGGCAAAAATCAATGAATATTGTAAATGCACAAACAGTAATTTCTCCGCATTGCAAGGTGCAATTCTGAAATTTTTTGCTTTTTCCTGCTCCTCTTAGCATGATAAAGAAGATTCAAAGAGAGTGAGATGCCAGCTCCTTTGATTCAGTCAGTATCTTCAAACATTTCTGGTATATGAATAACATGATGTTTTTCAATGGCAAAAATCAATGAATATTGTAAATGCACAAACAGTAATTTCTCCGCATTGCAAGGTGCAAGTCTGAAATTTTTTGCTTTTTCCTGCTCCTCTTAGCATGATAAAGAAGATTCAAAGAGAGTGAGATGCCAGCTACTTTCATTCAGTCAGTAGCTTCAATCATTTCTGGACGTTTTTCAATGGTAAAAATCAATGAATATTGTAAATGCACAAACAGTAATTTCTCCACATTGCAAGGTGCAATTCTGAAATTTTTTGCTTTTTCCTGCTCCTCTTAGCATGATAAAGAAGATTCAAAGAGAGTGAGATGCCAGCTCCTTTCATTCAGTCAGAAGCATCAAACATTTCTGGTATATGAATAACATGATGTTTTTCAATGGCAAAAATCAATGAATATTGTAAATGCACAAACAGTAATTTCTCCGCATTGCAAGGTGCAAGTCTGAAATTTTTTGCTTTTTCCTGCTCCTCTTAGCATGATAAAGAAGATTCAAAGAGAGTGAGATGCCAGCTACTTTCATTCAGTCAGTAGCTTCAATCATTTCTGGACGTTTTTCAATGGTAAAAATCAATGAATATTGTAAATGCACAAACAGTAATATCTCCACATTGCACGGTGCAATTCTGAAATTTTTAGCTTTTTCCTGTTAATCCTAGCATGATAAAGAAGATTCAAAGAGAGTGAGATGCCAGCTCCTTTCATTCAGTCAGTAGCTTCAAACATTTCTGGTATATGAAAAACATGTTTTTCAATGGCAAAAATCAATGAATATTGTAAATGCACAAACAGTAATATCTCCACATTGCAAGGTGCAATTCTGAAATTTTTTGCTTTTTCCTGTTAATCCTAGCATGATAAAGAAGATTCAAAGAGAGTGAGATGCCAGCTCCTTTCATTCAGTCAGTAGCTTCAAACATTTCTGGTATATGAAAAACATGTTTTTCAATGGCATAAATCAATGAATATTGTAAATGCACAAACAGTAATATCTCCACATTGCAAGGTGCAATTCTGAAATTTTTTGCTTTTTCCTGCTAATCCTAGCATGATAAAGAAGATTCAAAGAGAGTGAGATGCCAGCTCCTTTCATTCAGTCAGTAGCTTCAAACATTTCTGGTATATGAAAAACATGTTTTTCAATGGCAAAAATCAATGAATATTGTAAATGCACAAACAGTAATATCTCCACATTGCACGGTGCAATTCTGAAATTTTTAGCTTTTTCCTGTTAATCCTAGCATGATAAAGAAGATTCAAAGAGAGTGAGATGCCAGCTCCTTTCATTCAGTCAGTAGCTTCAAACATTTCTGGTATATGAAAAACATGTTTTTCAATGGCAAAAATCAATGAATATTGTAAATGCACAAACAGTAATATCTCCACATTGCAAGGTGCAATTCTGAAATTTTTTGCTTTTTCCTGTTAATCCTAGCATGATAAAGAAGATTCAAAGAGAGTGAGATGCCAGCTCCTTTCATTCAGTCAGTAGCTTCAAACATTTCTGGTATATGAAAAACATGTTTTTCAATGGCATAAATCAATGAATATTGTAAATGCACAAACAGTAATATCTCCACATTGCAAGGTGCAATTCTGAAATTTTTTGCTTTTTCCTGCTAATCCTAGCATGATAAAGAAGATTCAAAGAGAGTGAGATGCCAGCTCCTTTCATTCAGTCAGTAGCTTCAAACATTTCTGGTATATGAAAAACATGTTTTTCAATGGCAAAAATCAATGAATATTGTAAATGCACAAACAGTAATATCTCCACATTGCACGGTGCAATTCTGAAATTTTTAGCTTTTTCCTGTTAATCCTAGCATGATAAAGAAGATTCAAAGAGAGTGAGATGCCAGCTCCTTTCATTCAGTCAGTAGCTTCAAACATTTCTGGTATATGAAAAACATGTTTTTCAATGGCATAAATCAATGAATATTGTAAATGCACAAACAGTAATATCTCCACATTGCAAGGTGCAATTCTGAAATTTTTTGCTTTTTCCTGCTAATCCTAGCATGATAAAGAAGATTCAAAGAGAGTGAGATGCCAGCTCCTTTCATTCAGTCAGTAGCTTCAAACATTTCTGGTATATGAAAAACATGTTTTTCAATGGCAAAAATCAATGAATATTGTAAATGCACAAACAGTAATATCTCCACATTGCACGGTGCAATTCTGAAATTTTTAGCTTTTTCCTGTTAATCCTAGCATGATAAAGAAGATTCAAAGAGAGTGAGATGCCAGCTCCTTTCATTCAGTCAGTAGCTTCAAACATTTCTGGTATATGAAAAACATGTTTTTCAATGGCAAAAATCAATGAATATTGTAAATGCACAAACAGTAATATCTCCACATTGCAAGGTGCAATTCTGAAATTTTTTGCTTTTTCCTGTTAATCCTAGCATGATAAAGAAGATTCAAAGAGAGTGAGATGCCAGCTCCTTTCATTCAGTCAGTAGCTTCAAACATTTCTGGTATATGAAAAACATGTTTTTCAATGGCAAAAATCAATGAATATTGTAAATGCACAAACAGTAATATCTCCACATTGCAAGGTGCAATTCTGAAATTTTTTGCTTTTTCCTGCTAATCCTAGCATGATAAAGAAGATTCAAAGAGAGTGAGATGCCAGCTCCTTTCATTCAGTCAGTAGCTTCAAACATTTCTGGTATATGAAAAACATGTTTTTCAATGGCAAAAATCAATGAATATTGTAAATGCACAAACAGTAATATCTCCACATTGCACGGTGCAATTCTGAAATTTTTAGCTTTTTCCTGTTAATCCTAGCATGATAAAGAAGATTCAAAGAGAGTGAGATGCCAGCTCCTTTCATTCAGTCAGTAGCTTCAAACATTTCTGGTATATGAAAAACATGTTTTTCAATGGCAAAAATCAATGAATATTGTAAATGCACAAACAGTAATATCTCCACATTGCAAGGTGCAATTCTGAAATTTTTTGCTTTTTCCTGCTAATCCTAGCATGATAAATAAGATTCAAAGAGAGTGAGATGCCAGCTCCTTTCATTCAGTCAGTAGCTTCAAACATTTCTGGTATATGAAAAACATGTTTTTCAATGGCAAAAATCAATGAATATTGTAAATGCACAAACAGTAATATCTCCACATTGCACGGTGCAATTCTGAAATTTTTAGCTTTTTCCTGTTAATCCTAGCATGATAAAGAAGATTCAAAGAGAGTGAGATGCCAGCTCCTTTCATTCAGTCAGTAGCTTCAAACATTTCTGGTATATGAAAAACATGTTTTTCAATGGCAAAAATCAATGAATATTGTAAATGCACAAACAGTAATATCTCCACATTGCAAGGTGCAATTCTGAAATTTTTTGCTTTTTCCTGTTAATCCTAGCATGATAAAGAAGATTCAAAGAGAGTGAGATGCCAGCTCCTTTCATTCAGTCAGTAGCTTCAAACATTTCTGGTATATGAAAAACATGTTTTTCAATGGCAAAAATCAATGAATATTGTAAATGCACAAACAGTAATATCTCCACATTGCAAGGTGCAATTCTGAAATTTTTTGCTTTTTCCTGCTAATCCTAGCATGATAAAGAAGATTCAAAGAGAGTGAGATGCCAGCTCCTTTCATTCAGTCAGTAGCTTCAAACATTTCTGGTATATGAAAAACATGTTTTTCAATGGCAAAAATCAATGAATATTGTAAATGCACAAACAGTAATATCTCCACATTGCAAGGTGCAATTCTGAAATTTTTTGCTTTTTCCTGCTAATCCTAGCATGATAAAGAAGATTCAAAGAGAGTGAGATGCCAGCTCCTTTCATTCAATCAGTAGCTTCAATCATTTCTGGACGTTTATCAATGGCAAAAATCAATGAATATTGTAAATGCACAAACAGTAATTTCTCCGCATTGCAAGGTGCAATTCTGAAATTTTTTGCTTTTTCCTGCTCCTCTTAGCATGATAAAGAAGATTCAAAGAGAGTGAGATGCCAGCTCCTTTCATTCAGTCAGTAGCTTCAATCATTTCTGGACGTTTTTCAATGGCAAAAATCAATGAATATTGTAAATGCACAAACAGTAATTTCTCCGCATTGCAAGGTGCAATTCTGAAATTTTTTGCTTTTTCCTGCTCCTCTTAGCATGATAAAGAAGATTCAAAGAGAGTGAGATGCCAGCTCCTTTGATTCAGTCAGTATCTTCAAACATTTCTGGTATATGAATAACATGATGTTTTTCAATGGCAAAAATCAATGAATATTGTAAATGCACAAACAGTAATTTCTCCGCATTGCAAGGTGCAAGTCTGAAATTTTTTGCTTTTTCCTGCTCCTCTTAGCATGATAAAGAAGATTCAAAGAGAGTGAGATGCCAGCTACTTTCATTCAGTCAGTAGCTTCAATCATTTCTGGACGTTTTTCAATGGTAAAAATCAATGAATATTGTAAATGCACAAACAGTAATTTCTCCACATTGCAAGGTGCAATTCTGAAATTTTTTGCTTTTTCCTGCTCCTCTTAGCATGATAAAGAAGATTCAAAGAGAGTGAGATGCCAGCTCCTTTCATTCAGTCAGAAGCATCAAACATTTCTGGTATATGAATAACATGATGTTTTTCAATGGCAAAAATCAATGAATATTGTAAATGCACAAACAGTAATTTCTCCGCATTGCAAGGTGCAAGTCTGAAATTTTTTGCTTTTTCCTGCTCCTCTTAGCATGATAAAGAAGATTCAAAGAGAGTGAGATGCCAGCTACTTTCATTCAGTCAGTAGCTTCAATCATTTCTGGACGTTTTTCAATGGTAAAAATCAATGAATATTGTAAATGCACAAACAGTAATATCTCCACATTGCACGGTGCAATTCTGAAATTTTTAGCTTTTTCCTGTTAATCCTAGCATGATAAAGAAGATTCAAAGAGAGTGAGATGCCAGCTCCTTTCATTCAGTCAGTAGCTTCAAACATTTCTGGTATATGAAAAACATGTTTTTCAATGGCAAAAATCAATGAATATTGTAAATGCACAAACAGTAATATCTCCACATTGCAAGGTGCAATTCTGAAATTTTTTGCTTTTTCCTGTTAATCCTAGCATGATAAAGAAGATTCAAAGAGAGTGAGATGCCAGCTCCTTTCATTCAGTCAGTAGCTTCAAACATTTCTGGTATATGAAAAACATGTTTTTCAATGGCATAAATCAATGAATATTGTAAATGCACAAACAGTAATATCTCCACATTGCAAGGTGCAATTCTGAAATTTTTTGCTTTTTCCTGCTAATCCTAGCATGATAAAGAAGATTCAAAGAGAGTGAGATGCCAGCTCCTTTCATTCAGTCAGTAGCTTCAAACATTTCTGGTATATGAAAAACATGTTTTTCAATGGCAAAAATCAATGAATATTGTAAATGCACAAACAGTAATATCTCCACATTGCACGGTGCAATTCTGAAATTTTTAGCTTTTTCCTGTTAATCCTAGCATGATAAAGAAGATTCAAAGAGAGTGAGATGCCAGCTCCTTTCATTCAGTCAGTAGCTTCAAACATTTCTGGTATATGAAAAACATGTTTTTCAATGGCAAAAATCAATGAATATTGTAAATGCACAAACAGTAATATCTCCACATTGCAAGGTGCAATTCTGAAATTTTTTGCTTTTTCCTGTTAATCCTAGCATGATAAAGAAGATTCAAAGAGAGTGAGATGCCAGCTCCTTTCATTCAGTCAGTAGCTTCAAACATTTCTGGTATATGAAAAACATGTTTTTCAATGGCATAAATCAATGAATATTGTAAATGCACAAACAGTAATATCTCCACATTGCAAGGTGCAATTCTGAAATTTTTTGCTTTTTCCTGCTAATCCTAGCATGATAAAGAAGATTCAAAGAGAGTGAGATGCCAGCTCCTTTCATTCAGTCAGTAGCTTCAAACATTTCTGGTATATGAAAAACATGTTTTTCAATGGCAAAAATCAATGAATATTGTAAATGCACAAACAGTAATATCTCCACATTGCACGGTGCAATTCTGAAATTTTTAGCTTTTTCCTGTTAATCCTAGCATGATAAAGAAGATTCAAAGAGAGTGAGATGCCAGCTCCTTTCATTCAGTCAGTAGCTTCAAACATTTCTGGTATATGAAAAACATGTTTTTCAATGGCATAAATCAATGAATATTGTAAATGCACAAACAGTAATATCTCCACATTGCAAGGTGCAATTCTGAAATTTTTTGCTTTTTCCTGCTAATCCTAGCATGATAAAGAAGATTCAAAGAGAGTGAGATGCCAGCTCCTTTCATTCAGTCAGTAGCTTCAATCATTTCTGGACGTTTTTCAATGGCAAAAATCAATGAATATTGTAAATGCACAAACAGTAATTTCTCCGCATTGCAAGGTGCAATTCTGAAATTTTTTGCTTTTTCCTGCTCCTCTTAGCATGATAAAGAAGATTCAAAGAGAGTGAGATGCCAGCTCCTTTGATTCAGTCAGTATCTTCAAACATTTCTGGTATATGAATAACATGATGTTTTTCAATGGCAAAAATCAATGAATATTGTAAATGCACAAACAGTAATTTCTCCGCATTGCAAGGTGCAAGTCTGAAATTTTTTGCTTTTTCCTGCTCCTCTTAGCATGATAAAGAAGATTCAAAGAGAGTGAGATGCCAGCTACTTTCATTCAGTCAGTAGCTTCAATCATTTCTGGACGTTTTTCAATGGTAAAAATCAATGAATATTGTAAATGCACAAACAGTAATTTCTCCACATTGCAAGGTGCAATTCTGAAATTTTTTGCTTTTTCCTGCTCCTCTTAGCATGATAAAGAAGATTCAAAGAGAGTGAGATGCCAGCTCCTTTCATTCAGTCAGAAGCATCAAACATTTCTGGTATATGAATAACATGATGTTTTTCAATGGCAAAAATCAATGAATATTGTAAATGCACAAACAGTAATTTCTCCGCATTGCAAGGTGCAAGTCTGAAATTTTTTGCTTTTTCCTGCTCCTCTTAGCATGATAAAGAAGATTCAAAGAGAGTGAGATGCCAGCTACTTTCATTCAGTCAGTAGCTTCAATCATTTCTGGACGTTTTTCAATGGTAAAAATCAATGAATATTGTAAATGCACAAACAGTAATATCTCCACATTGCACGGTGCAATTCTGAAATTTTTAGCTTTTTCCTGTTAATCCTAGCATGATAAAGAAGATTCAAAGAGAGTGAGATGCCAGCTCCTTTCATTCAGTCAGTAGCTTCAAACATTTCTGGTATATGAAAAACATGTTTTTCAATGGCAAAAATCAATGAATATTGTAAATGCACAAACAGTAATATCTCCACATTGCAAGGTGCAATTCTGAAATTTTTTGCTTTTTCCTGTTAATCCTAGCATGATAAAGAAGATTCAAAGAGAGTGAGATGCCAGCTCCTTTCATTCAGTCAGTAGCTTCAAACATTTCTGGTATATGAAAAACATGTTTTTCAATGGCATAAATCAATGAATATTGTAAATGCACAAACAGTAATATCTCCACATTGCAAGGTGCAATTCTGAAATTTTTGCTTTTTCCTGCTAATCCTAGCATGATAAAGAAGATTCAAAGAGAGTGAGATGCCAGCTCCTTTCATTCAGTCAGTAGCTTCAAACATTTCTGGTATATGAAAAACATGTTTTTCAATGGCAAAAATCAATGAATATTGTAAATGCACAAACAGTAATATCTCCACATTGCACGGTGCAATTCTGAAATTTTTAGCTTTTTCCTGTTAATCCTAGCATGATAAAGAAGATTCAAAGAGAGTGAGATGCCAGCTCCTTTCATTCAGTCAGTAGCTTCAAACATTTCTGGTATATGAAAAACATGTTTTTCAATGGCAAAAATCAATGAATATTGTAAATGCACAAACAGTAATATCTCCACATTGCAAGGTGCAATTCTGAAATTTTTTGCTTTTTCCTGTTAATCCTAGCATGATAAAGAAGATTCAAAGAGAGTGAGATGCCAGCTCCTTTCATTCAGTCAGTAGCTTCAAACATTTCTGGTATATGAAAAACATGTTTTTCAATGGCATAAATCAATGAATATTGTAAATGCACAAACAGTAATATCTCCACATTGCAAGGTGCAATTCTGAAATTTTTTGCTTTTTCCTGCTAATCCTAGCATGATAAAGAAGATTCAAAGAGAGTGAGATGCCAGCTCCTTTCATTCAGTCAGTAGCTTCAAACATTTCTGGTATATGAAAAACATGTTTTTCAATGGCAAAAATCAATGAATATTGTAAATGCACAAACAGTAATATCTCCACATTGCACGGTGCAATTCTGAAATTTTTAGCTTTTTCCTGTTAATCCTAGCATGATAAAGAAGATTCAAAGAGAGTGAGATGCCAGCTCCTTTCATTCAGTCAGTAGCTTCAAACATTTCTGGTATATGAAAAACATGTTTTTCAATGGCATAAATCAATGAATATTGTAAATGCACAAACAGTAATATCTCCACATTGCAAGGTGCAATTCTGAAATTTTTGCTTTTTCCTGCTAATCCTAGCATGATAAAGAAGATTCAAAGAGAGTGAGATGCCAGCTCCTTTCATTCAGTCAGTAGCTTCAATCATTTCTGGACGTTTTTCAATGGCAAAAATCAATGAATATTGTAAATGCACAAACAGTAATTTCTCCGCATTGCAAGGTGCAATTCTGAAATTTTTTGCTTTTTCCTGCTCCTCTTAGCATGATAAAGAAGATTCAAAGAGAGTGAGATGCCAGCTCCTTTGATTCAGTCAGTATCTTCAAACATTTCTGGTATATGAATAACATGATGTTTTTCAATGGCAA